>NW_027443759.1:0-35787 GCF_048569485.1 Anomaloglossus baeobatrachus | reverse complement strand
AAGCAAACTATTCCTCCAGGAGAGGGCGCCAACAGACTACTAAAGAGATCATCATTACTCAAAGAAAACCCCAAAAACCAATGCATGATAGGAATAAACAGGTAACTTTCTTTGGAGTGGAAGCGGAGAGATCGCACCAGATGCCAATTCTAGATGTTATCACACCTGTGGTCACTGCAGCAGCAGGTGAATCCACTTTGTCCAAAAGGGATCTATTCCATTCAATTGCAAATGATCTAGATAAGACAGAGAACTGCAGCACGGGGACATAGCCGAGTTGGTCAGGTTGAGTGGTGATGAGTTTGCTATTTGGATGAATAAAGAAAGTCAAAAGTGTGAAAGATAAAAAACAAAAGGAGGAAGTGTGAAAAGTGAATGGGCCAAATTGAGGTGCATATGAAGACGTATGCTTTCTTCCAATTCATTAAATCGGGCTAATATGAATCAGGTGAATTGAGTTCTGCTTTTGGAAACTGGGTTAAGAAGGGGTGCACCGTTCCTGGAGGTACTGCAATACCAGGTCAATGCGTGGAGTGGACAGAGCAAGCTCTTTTTCCATCTCCCTGTTCTAAAAATCCATTTAATATATGGTCCCCAGATAGGGGACGTATCAGATATTAAACTGATAAGAACAGATACTACACTTGATCTTAGCCAAAAGGCCGAGAAGCGATAACCAGAATTGGTTTGGGCCTCGAGTGGCACCCTGGCCTATGCCGGACACATCTTAGGGAGAGAGAGCGAGAGGGAGACAAACCCACGCCTACACAAGACATTTTGTCACCCAAGCCAACCCTTGAAAAGGCTGCTTTGCAGAGCCAAAACAAGAAGAATGGTGCGTTTTGCAGCCGCCGCCCACTGCAATGAATCTGAATAACTCCTCCTTTAGGGCGCAAGCAACTCCCCTCCCCCTTGCAGTCTTTCCAATTCACGATACAAAAAGACGGACAGGACAGGTTGCCTGACTTTCCGTCACTGCCACCCTTTGCCATCCTTACCCGTAGAAAGCCCTTTCATCATCCCCAAACCCTAATCTTTTCCCTTTCCTTCCCAGCCCCCAAACCCTGCCCTCTGTACCTTTCTCACCACCCGCTTCCCTTCTCCTGTCATCCCCCTACCACCCGGGAAAAAAAGAGATTGCCCCCTCCTTCCACTAGCCCACCCTCCCACCCAAAGAACAACTTCTTCTGCGCAGCTTGTTTTCTAGGCAGCAGCGCTATTGTGATGTCATCGGGGGGCATTGTGACAAGCCGCCAGTGTTCCGTCTCTTCATGTTGTGCACAGTTCAAACGGAAAATACATCAACAGGCAGACTACAGAAAAGCTTACTATCAAAGGTTAGAGGGGGGCTTTCTCAGAGGGCTTTTTACAGTTTTTCTATTCCCAATTAGCCGTTTAAGTGTACTTATTGAAAGTAGTAATTCTTTCATAGGCCGCCCTTTCTTAGTATTTGACGTTCCTTATATTGCGGTATGAGGCTTCGCAGTAGGTTGCAAACATTCATCACCCATGACTGTCCCCAATTGAGCTCAGAAGCTCAATGTCTATCATGACCTCTCTTTTAGAATGTCCAAGAGCAAGCAAACTATTCCTCCAGGAGAGGGCGCCAACAGACTACTAAAGAGATCATCATTACTCAAAGAAAACCCCAAAAACCAATGCATGATAGGAATAAACAGGTAACTTTCTTTGGAGTGGAAGCGGAGAGATCGCACCAGATGCCAATTCTAGATGTTATCACACCTGTGGTCACTGCAGCAGCAGGTGAATCCACTTTGTCCAAAAGGGATCTATTCCATTCAATTGCAAATGATCTAGATAAGACAGAGAACTGCAGCACGGGGACATAGCCGAGTTGGTCAGGTTGAGTGGTGATGAGTTTGCTATTTGGATGAATAAAGAAAGTCAAAAGTGTGAAAGATAAAAAACAAAAGGAGGAAGTGTGAAAAGTGAATGGGCCAAATTGAGGTGCATATGAAGACGTATGCTTTCTTCCAATTCATTAAATCGGGCTAATATGAATCAGGTGAATTGAGTTCTGCTTTTGGAAACTGGGTTAAGAAGGGGTGCACCGTTCCTGGAGGTACTGCAATACCAGGTCAATGCGTGGAGTGGACAGAGCAAGCTCTTTTTCCATCTCCCTGTTCTAAAAATCCATTTAATATATGGTCCCCAGATAGGGGACGTATCAGATATTAAACTGATAAGAACAGATACTACACTTGATCTTAGCCAAAAGGCCGAGAAGCGATAACCAGAATTGGTTTGGGCCTCGAGTGGCACCCTGGCCTATGCCGGACACATCTTAGGGAGAGAGAGCGAGAGGGAGACAAACCCACGCCTACACAAGACATTTTGTCACCCAAGCCAACCCTTGAAAAGGCTGCTTTGCAGAGCCAAAACAAGAAGAATGGTGCGTTTTGCAGCCGCCGCCCACTGCAATGAATCTGAATAACTCCTCCTTTAGGGCGCAAGCAACTCCCCTCCCCCTTGCAGTCTTTCCAATTCACGATACAAAAAGACGGACAGGACAGGTTGCCTGACTTTCCGTCACTGCCACCCTTTGCCATCCTTACCCGTAGAAAGCCCTTTCATCATCCCCAAACCCTAATCTTTTCCCTTTCCTTCCCAGCCCCCAAACCCTGCCCTCTGTACCTTTCTCACCACCCGCTTCCCTTCTCCTGTCATCCCCCTACCACCCGGGAAAAAAAGAGATTGCCCCCTCCTTCCACTAGCCCACCCTCCCACCCAAAGAACAACTTCTTCTGCGCAGCTTGTTTTCTAGGCAGCAGCGCTATTGTGATGTCATCGGGGGGCATTGTGACAAGCCGCCAGTGTTCCGTCTCTTCATGTTGTGCACAGTTCAAACGGAAAATACATCAACAGGCAGACTACAGAAAAGCTTACTATCAAAGGTTAGAGGGGGGCTTTCTCAGAGGGCTTTTTACAGTTTTTCTATTCCCAATTAGCCGTTTAAGTGTACTTATTGAAAGTAGTAATTCTTTCATAGGCCGCCCTTTCTTAGTATTTGACGTTCCTTATATTGCGGTATGAGGCTTCGCAGTAGGTTGCAAACATTCATCACCCATGACTGTCCCCAATTGAGCTCAGAAGCTCAATGTCTATCATGACCTCTCTTTTAGAATGTCCAAGAGCAAGCAAACTATTCCTCCAGGAGAGGGCGCCAACAGACTACTAAAGAGATCATCATTACTCAAAGAAAACCCCAAAAACCAATGCATGATAGGAATAAACAGGTAACTTTCTTTGGAGTGGAAGCGGAGAGATCGCACCAGATGCCAATTCTAGATGTTATCACACCTGTGGTCACTGCAGCAGCAGGTGAATCCACTTTGTCCAAAAGGGATCTATTCCATTCAATTGCAAATGATCTAGATAAGACAGAGAACTGCAGCACGGGGACATAGCCGAGTTGGTCAGGTTGAGTGGTGATGAGTTTGCTATTTGGATGAATAAAGAAAGTCAAAAGTGTGAAAGATAAAAAACAAAAGGAGGAAGTGTGAAAAGTGAATGGGCCAAATTGAGGTGCATATGAAGACGTATGCTTTCTTCCAATTCATTAAATCGGGCTAATATGAATCAGGTGAATTGAGTTCTGCTTTTGGAAACTGGGTTAAGAAGGGGTGCACCGTTCCTGGAGGTACTGCAATACCAGGTCAATGCGTGGAGTGGACAGAGCAAGCTCTTTTTCCATCTCCCTGTTCTAAAAATCCATTTAATATATGGTCCCCAGATAGGGGACGTATCAGATATTAAACTGATAAGAACAGATACTACACTTGATCTTAGCCAAAAGGCCGAGAAGCGATAACCAGAATTGGTTTGGGCCTCGAGTGGCACCCTGGCCTATGCCGGACACATCTTAGGGAGAGAGAGCGAGAGGGAGACAAACCCACGCCTACACAAGACATTTTGTCACCCAAGCCAACCCTTGAAAAGGCTGCTTTGCAGAGCCAAAACAAGAAGAATGGTGCGTTTTGCAGCCGCCGCCCACTGCAATGAATCTGAATAACTCCTCCTTTAGGGCGCAAGCAACTCCCCTCCCCCTTGCAGTCTTTCCAATTCACGATACAAAAAGACGGACAGGACAGGTTGCCTGACTTTCCGTCACTGCCACCCTTTGCCATCCTTACCCGTAGAAAGCCCTTTCATCATCCCCAAACCCTAATCTTTTCCCTTTCCTTCCCAGCCCCCAAACCCTGCCCTCTGTACCTTTCTCACCACCCGCTTCCCTTCTCCTGTCATCCCCCTACCACCCGGGAAAAAAAGAGATTGCCCCCTCCTTCCACTAGCCCACCCTCCCACCCAAAGAACAACTTCTTCTGCGCAGCTTGTTTTCTAGGCAGCAGCGCTATTGTGATGTCATCGGGGGGCATTGTGACAAGCCGCCAGTGTTCCGTCTCTTCATGTTGTGCACAGTTCAAACGGAAAATACATCAACAGGCAGACTACAGAAAAGCTTACTATCAAAGGTTAGAGGGGGGCTTTCTCAGAGGGCTTTTTACAGTTTTTCTATTCCCAATTAGCCGTTTAAGTGTACTTATTGAAAGTAGTAATTCTTTCATAGGCCGCCCTTTCTTAGTATTTGACGTTCCTTATATTGCGGTATGAGGCTTCGCAGTAGGTTGCAAACATTCATCACCCATGACTGTCCCCAATTGAGCTCAGAAGCTCAATGTCTATCATGACCTCTCTTTTAGAATGTCCAAGAGCAAGCAAACTATTCCTCCAGGAGAGGGCGCCAACAGACTACTAAAGAGATCATCATTACTCAAAGAAAACCCCAAAAACCAATGCATGATAGGAATAAACAGGTAACTTTCTTTGGAGTGGAAGCGGAGAGATCGCACCAGATGCCAATTCTAGATGTTATCACACCTGTGGTCACTGCAGCAGCAGGTGAATCCACTTTGTCCAAAAGGGATCTATTCCATTCAATTGCAAATGATCTAGATAAGACAGAGAACTGCAGCACGGGGACATAGCCGAGTTGGTCAGGTTGAGTGGTGATGAGTTTGCTATTTGGATGAATAAAGAAAGTCAAAAGTGTGAAAGATAAAAAACAAAAGGAGGAAGTGTGAAAAGTGAATGGGCCAAATTGAGGTGCATATGAAGACGTATGCTTTCTTCCAATTCATTAAATCGGGCTAATATGAATCAGGTGAATTGAGTTCTGCTTTTGGAAACTGGGTTAAGAAGGGGTGCACCGTTCCTGGAGGTACTGCAATACCAGGTCAATGCGTGGAGTGGACAGAGCAAGCTCTTTTTCCATCTCCCTGTTCTAAAAATCCATTTAATATATGGTCCCCAGATAGGGGACGTATCAGATATTAAACTGATAAGAACAGATACTACACTTGATCTTAGCCAAAAGGCCGAGAAGCGATAACCAGAATTGGTTTGGGCCTCGAGTGGCACCCTGGCCTATGCCGGACACATCTTAGGGAGAGAGAGCGAGAGGGAGACAAACCCACGCCTACACAAGACATTTTGTCACCCAAGCCAACCCTTGAAAAGGCTGCTTTGCAGAGCCAAAACAAGAAGAATGGTGCGTTTTGCAGCCGCCGCCCACTGCAATGAATCTGAATAACTCCTCCTTTAGGGCGCAAGCAACTCCCCTCCCCCTTGCAGTCTTTCCAATTCACGATACAAAAAGACGGACAGGACAGGTTGCCTGACTTTCCGTCACTGCCACCCTTTGCCATCCTTACCCGTAGAAAGCCCTTTCATCATCCCCAAACCCTAATCTTTTCCCTTTCCTTCCCAGCCCCCAAACCCTGCCCTCTGTACCTTTCTCACCACCCGCTTCCCTTCTCCTGTCATCCCCCTACCACCCGGGAAAAAAAGAGATTGCCCCCTCCTTCCACTAGCCCACCCTCCCACCCAAAGAACAACTTCTTCTGCGCAGCTTGTTTTCTAGGCAGCAGCGCTATTGTGATGTCATCGGGGGGCATTGTGACAAGCCGCCAGTGTTCCGTCTCTTCATGTTGTGCACAGTTCAAACGGAAAATACATCAACAGGCAGACTACAGAAAAGCTTACTATCAAAGGTTAGAGGGGGGCTTTCTCAGAGGGCTTTTTACAGTTTTTCTATTCCCAATTAGCCGTTTAAGTGTACTTATTGAAAGTAGTAATTCTTTCATAGGCCGCCCTTTCTTAGTATTTGACGTTCCTTATATTGCGGTATGAGGCTTCGCAGTAGGTTGCAAACATTCATCACCCATGACTGTCCCCAATTGAGCTCAGAAGCTCAATGTCTATCATGACCTCTCTTTTAGAATGTCCAAGAGCAAGCAAACTATTCCTCCAGGAGAGGGCGCCAACAGACTACTAAAGAGATCATCATTACTCAAAGAAAACCCCAAAAACCAATGCATGATAGGAATAAACAGGTAACTTTCTTTGGAGTGGAAGCGGAGAGATCGCACCAGATGCCAATTCTAGATGTTATCACACCTGTGGTCACTGCAGCAGCAGGTGAATCCACTTTGTCCAAAAGGGATCTATTCCATTCAATTGCAAATGATCTAGATAAGACAGAGAACTGCAGCACGGGGACATAGCCGAGTTGGTCAGGTTGAGTGGTGATGAGTTTGCTATTTGGATGAATAAAGAAAGTCAAAAGTGTGAAAGATAAAAAACAAAAGGAGGAAGTGTGAAAAGTGAATGGGCCAAATTGAGGTGCATATGAAGACGTATGCTTTCTTCCAATTCATTAAATCGGGCTAATATGAATCAGGTGAATTGAGTTCTGCTTTTGGAAACTGGGTTAAGAAGGGGTGCACCGTTCCTGGAGGTACTGCAATACCAGGTCAATGCGTGGAGTGGACAGAGCAAGCTCTTTTTCCATCTCCCTGTTCTAAAAATCCATTTAATATATGGTCCCCAGATAGGGGACGTATCAGATATTAAACTGATAAGAACAGATTTTGATTTAATGAAGCTTTCCAAAGCACCGCAAAAAATGCATGACCGAAGTCACACCAAAAACAGTGCAAAGGCTAGGATTCGTGTGGACCCCTCCGTGAGGAGAGGGTCCCCAAAAATCAACCCCGTCCCTCCGAGCCAGAAGGCCACAGCAAGGGTCAGGGATCTTCGGTGCTCCCCCAAGCCGAAGCCTGGTTGAGCCTTGTCGTTGCTCCCAGCGTCCACCCAGGCATCTTACCCAAGTGGAGTAGAGAGCTACTAGTTGTTGGTTTCGCAGCCGAAACTGCCCGGACCGTCAACCGGTGTTGGTTTCTCAGCCCAAGGCTAACCGGACCTCCAACCGGGTGTTGGTTTCTCAGCCGAAGCTGACCCGGACCTCCAACCGGGTGTTGGTTTCTCAGCCGAAGCTGACCCGGACCTCCAACCGGGTGTTGGTTTCTCAGCCGAAGCTGACCCGGACCTCCAACCGGGTGTTGGTTTCTCAGCCCAAAGCTGAACGGACCTCCGACCATGATTATAAAAATTTCCCTTCCTAGCCAGAAGGCCGGGATAGAGCAATATGCTCAGAAAGTATGAAAGGGCAAGGTACGGTGTGCTACAGAGCCCAAGGCTTGCCGGGGTCCAAAGCCAGCAAGCTCAGACTCACTCCAGGGTCGTCAATCCTGGGGCACATTGCACCATAGCCCCCACACTTACTCAGTCTAATAGCCTCGATCCTGGTAGGGCCATGGTTTCCTCTAGATGGATATACTATCCTCCCAAAGTACTAACAAGCGCAACCTTCCAGTGTGCATTGCATCATTGTACTAAGGTGGCCGGAGCCTTAAACCACCTTTTCGAACGATACTACACTTGATCTTAGCCAAAAGGCCGAGAAGCGATAACCAGAATTGGTTGATAAGAACAGATACTACACTTGATCTTAGCCAAAAGGCCGAGAAGCGATAACCAGAATTGGTTTGGGCCTCGAGTGGCACCCTGGCCTATGCCGGACACATCTTAGGGAGAGAGAGCGAGAGGGAGACAAACCCACGCCTACACAAGACATTTTGTCACCCAAGCCAACCCTTGAAAAGGCTGCTTTGCAGAGCCAAAACAAGAAGAATGGTGCGTTTTGCAGCCGCCGCCCACTGCAATGAATCTGAATAACTCCTCCTTTAGGGCGCAAGCAACTCCCCTCCCCCTTGCAGTCTTTCCAATTCACGATACAAAAAGACGGACAGGACAGGTTGCCTGACTTTCCGTCACTGCCACCCTTTGCCATCCTTACCCGTAGAAAGCCCTTTCATCATCCCCAAACCCTAATCTTTTCCCTTTCCTTCCCAGCCCCCAAACCCTGCCCTCTGTACCTTTCTCACCACCCGCTTCCCTTCTCCTGTCATCCCCCTACCACCCGGGAAAAAAAGAGATTGCCCCCTCCTTCCACTAGCCCACCCTCCCACCCAAAGAACAACTTCTTCTGCGCAGCTTGTTTTCTAGGCAGCAGCGCTATTGTGATGTCATCGGGGGGCATTGTGACAAGCCGCCAGTGTTCCGTCTCTTCATGTTGTGCACAGTTCAAACGGAAAATACATCAACAGGCAGACTACAGAAAAGCTTACTATCAAAGGTTAGAGGGGGGCTTTCTCAGAGGGCTTTTTACAGTTTTTCTATTCCCAATTAGCCGTTTAAGTGTACTTATTGAAAGTAGTAATTCTTTCATAGGCCGCCCTTTCTTAGTATTTGACGTTCCTTATATTGCGGTATGAGGCTTCGCAGTAGGTTGCAAACATTCATCACCCATGACTGTCCCCAATTGAGCTCAGAAGCTCAATGTCTATCATGACCTCTCTTTTAGAATGTCCAAGAGCAAGCAAACTATTCCTCCAGGAGAGGGCGCCAACAGACTACTAAAGAGATCATCATTACTCAAAGAAAACCCCAAAAACCAATGCATGATAGGAATAAACAGGTAACTTTCTTTGGAGTGGAAGCGGAGAGATCGCACCAGATGCCAATTCTAGATGTTATCACACCTGTGGTCACTGCAGCAGCAGGTGAATCCACTTTGTCCAAAAGGGATCTATTCCATTCAATTGCAAATGATCTAGATAAGACAGAGAACTGCAGCACGGGGACATAGCCGAGTTGGTCAGGTTGAGTGGTGATGAGTTTGCTATTTGGATGAATAAAGAAAGTCAAAAGTGTGAAAGATAAAAAACAAAAGGAGGAAGTGTGAAAAGTGAATGGGCCAAATTGAGGTGCATATGAAGACGTATGCTTTCTTCCAATTCATTAAATCGGGCTAATATGAATCAGGTGAATTGAGTTCTGCTTTTGGAAACTGGGTTAAGAAGGGGTGCACCGTTCCTGGAGGTACTGCAATACCAGGTCAATGCGTGGAGTGGACAGAGCAAGCTCTTTTTCCATCTCCCTGTTCTAAAAATCCATTTAATATATGGTCCCCAGATAGGGGACGTATCAGATATTAAACTGATAAGAACAGATACTACACTTGATCTTAGCCAAAAGGCCGAGAAGCGATAACCAGAATTGGTTTGGGCCTCGAGTGGCACCCTGGCCTATGCCGGACACATCTTAGGGAGAGAGAGCGAGAGGGAGACAAACCCACGCCTACACAAGACATTTTGTCACCCAAGCCAACCCTTGAAAAGGCTGCTTTGCAGAGCCAAAACAAGAAGAATGGTGCGTTTTGCAGCCGCCGCCCACTGCAATGAATCTGAATAACTCCTCCTTTAGGGCGCAAGCAACTCCCCTCCCCCTTGCAGTCTTTCCAATTCACGATACAAAAAGACGGACAGGACAGGTTGCCTGACTTTCCGTCACTGCCACCCTTTGCCATCCTTACCCGTAGAAAGCCCTTTCATCATCCCCAAACCCTAATCTTTTCCCTTTCCTTCCCAGCCCCCAAACCCTGCCCTCTGTACCTTTCTCACCACCCGCTTCCCTTCTCCTGTCATCCCCCTACCACCCGGGAAAAAAAGAGATTGCCCCCTCCTTCCACTAGCCCACCCTCCCACCCAAAGAACAACTTCTTCTGCGCAGCTTGTTTTCTAGGCAGCAGCGCTATTGTGATGTCATCGGGGGGCATTGTGACAAGCCGCCAGTGTTCCGTCTCTTCATGTTGTGCACAGTTCAAACGGAAAATACATCAACAGGCAGACTACAGAAAAGCTTACTATCAAAGGTTAGAGGGGGGCTTTCTCAGAGGGCTTTTTACAGTTTTTCTATTCCCAATTAGCCGTTTAAGTGTACTTATTGAAAGTAGTAATTCTTTCATAGGCCGCCCTTTCTTAGTATTTGACGTTCCTTATATTGCGGTATGAGGCTTCGCAGTAGGTTGCAAACATTCATCACCCATGACTGTCCCCAATTGAGCTCAGAAGCTCAATGTCTATCATGACCTCTCTTTTAGAATGTCCAAGAGCAAGCAAACTATTCCTCCAGGAGAGGGCGCCAACAGACTACTAAAGAGATCATCATTACTCAAAGAAAACCCCAAAAACCAATGCATGATAGGAATAAACAGGTAACTTTCTTTGGAGTGGAAGCGGAGAGATCGCACCAGATGCCAATTCTAGATGTTATCACACCTGTGGTCACTGCAGCAGCAGGTGAATCCACTTTGTCCAAAAGGGATCTATTCCATTCAATTGCAAATGATCTAGATAAGACAGAGAACTGCAGCACGGGGACATAGCCGAGTTGGTCAGGTTGAGTGGTGATGAGTTTGCTATTTGGATGAATAAAGAAAGTCAAAAGTGTGAAAGATAAAAAACAAAAGGAGGAAGTGTGAAAAGTGAATGGGCCAAATTGAGGTGCATATGAAGACGTATGCTTTCTTCCAATTCATTAAATCGGGCTAATATGAATCAGGTGAATTGAGTTCTGCTTTTGGAAACTGGGTTAAGAAGGGGTGCACCGTTCCTGGAGGTACTGCAATACCAGGTCAATGCGTGGAGTGGACAGAGCAAGCTCTTTTTCCATCTCCCTGTTCTAAAAATCCATTTAATATATGGTCCCCAGATAGGGGACGTATCAGATATTAAACTGATAAGAACAGATACTACACTTGATCTTAGCCAAAAGGCCGAGAAGCGATAACCAGAATTGGTTTGGGCCTCGAGTGGCACCCTGGCCTATGCCGGACACATCTTAGGGAGAGAGAGCGAGAGGGAGACAAACCCACGCCTACACAAGACATTTTGTCACCCAAGCCAACCCTTGAAAAGGCTGCTTTGCAGAGCCAAAACAAGAAGAATGGTGCGTTTTGCAGCCGCCGCCCACTGCAATGAATCTGAATAACTCCTCCTTTAGGGCGCAAGCAACTCCCCTCCCCCTTGCAGTCTTTCCAATTCACGATACAAAAAGACGGACAGGACAGGTTGCCTGACTTTCCGTCACTGCCACCCTTTGCCATCCTTACCCGTAGAAAGCCCTTTCATCATCCCCAAACCCTAATCTTTTCCCTTTCCTTCCCAGCCCCCAAACCCTGCCCTCTGTACCTTTCTCACCACCCGCTTCCCTTCTCCTGTCATCCCCCTACCACCCGGGAAAAAAAGAGATTGCCCCCTCCTTCCACTAGCCCACCCTCCCACCCAAAGAACAACTTCTTCTGCGCAGCTTGTTTTCTAGGCAGCAGCGCTATTGTGATGTCATCGGGGGGCATTGTGACAAGCCGCCAGTGTTCCGTCTCTTCATGTTGTGCACAGTTCAAACGGAAAATACATCAACAGGCAGACTACAGAAAAGCTTACTATCAAAGGTTAGAGGGGGGCTTTCTCAGAGGGCTTTTTACAGTTTTTCTATTCCCAATTAGCCGTTTAAGTGTACTTATTGAAAGTAGTAATTCTTTCATAGGCCGCCCTTTCTTAGTATTTGACGTTCCTTATATTGCGGTATGAGGCTTCGCAGTAGGTTGCAAACATTCATCACCCATGACTGTCCCCAATTGAGCTCAGAAGCTCAATGTCTATCATGACCTCTCTTTTAGAATGTCCAAGAGCAAGCAAACTATTCCTCCAGGAGAGGGCGCCAACAGACTACTAAAGAGATCATCATTACTCAAAGAAAACCCCAAAAACCAATGCATGATAGGAATAAACAGGTAACTTTCTTTGGAGTGGAAGCGGAGAGATCGCACCAGATGCCAATTCTAGATGTTATCACACCTGTGGTCACTGCAGCAGCAGGTGAATCCACTTTGTCCAAAAGGGATCTATTCCATTCAATTGCAAATGATCTAGATAAGACAGAGAACTGCAGCACGGGGACATAGCCGAGTTGGTCAGGTTGAGTGGTGATGAGTTTGCTATTTGGATGAATAAAGAAAGTCAAAAGTGTGAAAGATAAAAAACAAAAGGAGGAAGTGTGAAAAGTGAATGGGCCAAATTGAGGTGCATATGAAGACGTATGCTTTCTTCCAATTCATTAAATCGGGCTAATATGAATCAGGTGAATTGAGTTCTGCTTTTGGAAACTGGGTTAAGAAGGGGTGCACCGTTCCTGGAGGTACTGCAATACCAGGTCAATGCGTGGAGTGGACAGAGCAAGCTCTTTTTCCATCTCCCTGTTCTAAAAATCCATTTAATATATGGTCCCCAGATAGGGGACGTATCAGATATTAAACTGATAAGAACAGATACTACACTTGATCTTAGCCAAAAGGCCGAGAAGCGATAACCAGAATTGGTTTGGGCCTCGAGTGGCACCCTGGCCTATGCCGGACACATCTTAGGGAGAGAGAGCGAGAGGGAGACAAACCCACGCCTACACAAGACATTTTGTCACCCAAGCCAACCCTTGAAAAGGCTGCTTTGCAGAGCCAAAACAAGAAGAATGGTGCGTTTTGCAGCCGCCGCCCACTGCAATGAATCTGAATAACTCCTCCTTTAGGGCGCAAGCAACTCCCCTCCCCCTTGCAGTCTTTCCAATTCACGATACAAAAAGACGGACAGGACAGGTTGCCTGACTTTCCGTCACTGCCACCCTTTGCCATCCTTACCCGTAGAAAGCCCTTTCATCATCCCCAAACCCTAATCTTTTCCCTTTCCTTCCCAGCCCCCAAACCCTGCCCTCTGTACCTTTCTCACCACCCGCTTCCCTTCTCCTGTCATCCCCCTACCACCCGGGAAAAAAAGAGATTGCCCCCTCCTTCCACTAGCCCACCCTCCCACCCAAAGAACAACTTCTTCTGCGCAGCTTGTTTTCTAGGCAGCAGCGCTATTGTGATGTCATCGGGGGGCATTGTGACAAGCCGCCAGTGTTCCGTCTCTTCATGTTGTGCACAGTTCAAACGGAAAATACATCAACAGGCAGACTACAGAAAAGCTTACTATCAAAGGTTAGAGGGGGGCTTTCTCAGAGGGCTTTTTACAGTTTTTCTATTCCCAATTAGCCGTTTAAGTGTACTTATTGAAAGTAGTAATTCTTTCATAGGCCGCCCTTTCTTAGTATTTGACGTTCCTTATATTGCGGTATGAGGCTTCGCAGTAGGTTGCAAACATTCATCACCCATGACTGTCCCCAATTGAGCTCAGAAGCTCAATGTCTATCATGACCTCTCTTTTAGAATGTCCAAGAGCAAGCAAACTATTCCTCCAGGAGAGGGCGCCAACAGACTACTAAAGAGATCATCATTACTCAAAGAAAACCCCAAAAACCAATGCATGATAGGAATAAACAGGTAACTTTCTTTGGAGTGGAAGCGGAGAGATCGCACCAGATGCCAATTCTAGATGTTATCACACCTGTGGTCACTGCAGCAGCAGGTGAATCCACTTTGTCCAAAAGGGATCTATTCCATTCAATTGCAAATGATCTAGATAAGACAGAGAACTGCAGCACGGGGACATAGCCGAGTTGGTCAGGTTGAGTGGTGATGAGTTTGCTATTTGGATGAATAAAGAAAGTCAAAAGTGTGAAAGATAAAAAACAAAAGGAGGAAGTGTGAAAAGTGAATGGGCCAAATTGAGGTGCATATGAAGACGTATGCTTTCTTCCAATTCATTAAATCGGGCTAATATGAATCAGGTGAATTGAGTTCTGCTTTTGGAAACTGGGTTAAGAAGGGGTGCACCGTTCCTGGAGGTACTGCAATACCAGGTCAATGCGTGGAGTGGACAGAGCAAGCTCTTTTTCCATCTCCCTGTTCTAAAAATCCATTTAATATATGGTCCCCAGATAGGGGACGTATCAGATATTAAACTGATAAGAACAGATACTACACTTGATCTTAGCCAAAAGGCCGAGAAGCGATAACCAGAATTGGTTTGGGCCTCGAGTGGCACCCTGGCCTATGCCGGACACATCTTAGGGAGAGAGAGCGAGAGGGAGACAAACCCACGCCTACACAAGACATTTTGTCACCCAAGCCAACCCTTGAAAAGGCTGCTTTGCAGAGCCAAAACAAGAAGAATGGTGCGTTTTGCAGCCGCCGCCCACTGCAATGAATCTGAATAACTCCTCCTTTAGGGCGCAAGCAACTCCCCTCCCCCTTGCAGTCTTTCCAATTCACGATACAAAAAGACGGACAGGACAGGTTGCCTGACTTTCCGTCACTGCCACCCTTTGCCATCCTTACCCGTAGAAAGCCCTTTCATCATCCCCAAACCCTAATCTTTTCCCTTTCCTTCCCAGCCCCCAAACCCTGCCCTCTGTACCTTTCTCACCACCCGCTTCCCTTCTCCTGTCATCCCCCTACCACCCGGGAAAAAAAGAGATTGCCCCCTCCTTCCACTAGCCCACCCTCCCACCCAAAGAACAACTTCTTCTGCGCAGCTTGTTTTCTAGGCAGCAGCGCTATTGTGATGTCATCGGGGGGCATTGTGACAAGCCGCCAGTGTTCCGTCTCTTCATGTTGTGCACAGTTCAAACGGAAAATACATCAACAGGCAGACTACAGAAAAGCTTACTATCAAAGGTTAGAGGGGGGCTTTCTCAGAGGGCTTTTTACAGTTTTTCTATTCCCAATTAGCCGTTTAAGTGTACTTATTGAAAGTAGTAATTCTTTCATAGGCCGCCCTTTCTTAGTATTTGACGTTCCTTATATTGCGGTATGAGGCTTCGCAGTAGGTTGCAAACATTCATCACCCATGACTGTCCCCAATTGAGCTCAGAAGCTCAATGTCTATCATGACCTCTCTTTTAGAATGTCCAAGAGCAAGCAAACTATTCCTCCAGGAGAGGGCGCCAACAGACTACTAAAGAGATCATCATTACTCAAAGAAAACCCCAAAAACCAATGCATGATAGGAATAAACAGGTAACTTTCTTTGGAGTGGAAGCGGAGAGATCGCACCAGATGCCAATTCTAGATGTTATCACACCTGTGGTCACTGCAGCAGCAGGTGAATCCACTTTGTCCAAAAGGGATCTATTCCATTCAATTGCAAATGATCTAGATAAGACAGAGAACTGCAGCACGGGGACATAGCCGAGTTGGTCAGGTTGAGTGGTGATGAGTTTGCTATTTGGATGAATAAAGAAAGTCAAAAGTGTGAAAGATAAAAAACAAAAGGAGGAAGTGTGAAAAGTGAATGGGCCAAATTGAGGTGCATATGAAGACGTATGCTTTCTTCCAATTCATTAAATCGGGCTAATATGAATCAGGTGAATTGAGTTCTGCTTTTGGAAACTGGGTTAAGAAGGGGTGCACCGTTCCTGGAGGTACTGCAATACCAGGTCAATGCGTGGAGTGGACAGAGCAAGCTCTTTTTCCATCTCCCTGTTCTAAAAATCCATTTAATATATGGTCCCCAGATAGGGGACGTATCAGATATTAAACTGATAAGAACAGATTTTTGATTTAATGAAGCTTTCCAAAGCACCGCAAAAAATGCATGACCGAAGTCACACCAAAAACAGTGCAAAGGCTAGGATTCGTGTGGACCCCTCCGTGAGGAGAGGGTCCCCAAAAATCAACCCCGTCCCTCCGAGCCAGAAGGCCACAGCAAGGGTCAGGGATCTTCGGTGCTCCCCCAAGCCGAAGCCTGGTTGAGCCTTGTCGTTGCTCCCAGCGTCCACCCAGGCATCTTACCCAAGTGGAGTAGAGAGCTACTAGTTGTTGGTTTCGCAGCCGAAACTGCCCGGACCGTCAACCGGTGTTGGTTTCTCAGCCCAAGGCTAACCGGACCTCCAACCGGGTGTTGGTTTCTCAGCCGAAGCTGACCCGGACCTCCAACCGGGTGTTGGTTTCTCAGCCGAAGCTGACCCAGACCTCCAACCGGGTGTTGGTTTCTCAGCCGAAGCTGACCCGGACCTCCAACCGGGTGTTGGTTTCTCAGCCCAAAGCTGAACGGACCTCCGACCATGATTATAAAAATTTCCCTTCCTAGCCAGAAGGCCGGGATAGAGCAATATGCTCAGAAAGTATGAAAGGGCAAGGTACGGTGTGCTACAGAGCCCAAGGCTCGCCGGGGTCCCAAGCCAGCAAGCTCAGACTCACTCCAGGGTCGTCAGTCCTGGGGCACATTGCACCATAGCCCCCACACTTACTCAGTCTAATAGCCTCGATCCTGGTAGGGCCATGTTTTCCTCTAGATGAATATACTATACATCAAGAGTACTAGCAAGAGCAACCTTCCAGTGTGCATTGCATCTGCCGAGCCTCACAGATACTACACTTGATCTTAGCCAAAAGGCCGAGAAGCGATAACCAGAATTGGTTTGGGCCTCGAGTGGCACCCTGGCCTATGCCGGACACATCTTAGGGAGAGAGAGCGAGAGGGAGACAAACCCACGCCTACACAAGACATTTTGTCACCCAAGCCAACCCTTGAAAAGGCTGCTTTGCAGAGCCAAAACAAGAAGAATGGTGCGTTTTGCAGCCGCCGCCCACTGCAATGAATCTGAATAACTCCTCCTTTAGGGCGCAAGCAACTCCCCTCCCCCTTGCAGTCTTTCCAATTCACGATACAAAAAGACGGACAGGACAGGTTGCCTGACTTTCCGTCACTGCCACCCTTTGCCATCCTTACCCGTAGAAAGCCCTTTCATCATCCCCAAACCCTAATCTTTTCCCTTTCCTTCCCAGCCCCCAAACCCTGCCCTCTGTACCTTTCTCACCACCCGCTTCCCTTCTCCTGTCATCCCCCTACCACCCGGGAAAAAAAAAGATTGCCCCCTCCTTCCACTAGCCCACCCTCCCACCCAAAGAACAACTTCTTCTGCGCAGCTTGTTTTCTAGGCAGCAGCGCTATTGTGATGTCATCGGGGGGCATTGTGACAAGCCGCCAGTGTTCCGTCTCTTCATGTTGTGCACAGTTCAAACGGAAAATACATCAACAGGCAGACTACAGAAAAGCTTACTATCAAAGGTTAGAGGGGGGCTTTCTCAGAGGGCTTTTTACAGTTTTTCTATTCCCAATTAGCCGTTTAAGTGTACTTATTGAAAGTAGTAATTCTTTCATAGGCCGCCCTTTCTTAGTATTTGACGTTCCTTATATTGCGGTATGAGGCTTCGCAGTAGGTTGCAAACATTCATCACCCATGACTGTCCCCAATTGAGCTCAGAAGCTCAATGTCTATCATGACCTCTCTTTTAGAATGTCCAAGAGCAAGCAAACTATTCCTCCAGGAGAGGGCGCCAACAGACTACTAAAGAGATCATCATTACTCAAAGAAAACCCCAAAAACCAATGCATGATAGGAATAAACAGGTAACTTTCTTTGGAGTGGAAGCGGAGAGATCGCACCAGATGCCAATTCTAGATGTTATCACACCTGTGGTCACTGCAGCAGCAGGTGAATCCACTTTGTCCAAAAGGGATCTATTCCATTCAATTGCAAATGATCTAGATAAGACAGAGAACTGCAGCACGGGGACATAGCCGAGTTGGTCAGGTTGAGTGGTGATGAGTTTGCTATTTGGATGAATAAAGAAAGTCAAAAGTGTGAAAGATAAAAAACAAAAGGAGGAAGTGTGAAAAGTGAATGGGCCAAATTGAGGTGCATATGAAGACGTATGCTTTCTTCCAATTCATTAAATCGGGCTAATATGAATCAGGTGAATTGAGTTCTGCTTTTGGAAACTGGGTTAAGAAGGGGTGCACCGTTCCTGGAGGTACTGCAATACCAGGTCAATGCGTGGAGTGGACAGAGCAAGCTCTTTTTCCATCTCCCTGTTCTAAAAATCCATTTAATATATGGTCCCCAGATAGGGGACGTATCAGATATTAAACTGATAAGAACAGATACTACACTTGATCTTAGCCAAAAGGCCGAGAAGCGATAACCAGAATTGGTTTGGGCCTCGAGTGGCACCCTGGCCTATGCCGGACACATCTTAGGGAGAGAGAGCGAGAGGGAGACAAACCCACGCCTACACAAGACATTTTGTCACCCAAGCCAACCCTTGAAAAGGCTGCTTTGCAGAGCCAAAACAAGAAGAATGGTGCGTTTTGCAGCCGCCGCCCACTGCAATGAATCTGAATAACTCCTCCTTTAGGGCGCAAGCAACTCCCCTCCCCCTTGCAGTCTTTCCAATTCACGATACAAAAAGACGGACAGGACAGGTTGCCTGACTTTCCGTCACTGCCACCCTTTGCCATCCTTACCCGTAGAAAGCCCTTTCATCATCCCCAAACCCTAATCTTTTCCCTTTCCTTCCCAGCCCCCAAACCCTGCCCTCTGTACCTTTCTCACCACCCGCTTCCCTTCTCCTGTCATCCCCCTACCACCCGGGAAAAAAAGAGATTGCCCCCTCCTTCCACTAGCCCACCCTCCCACCCAAAGAACAACTTCTTCTGCGCAGCTTGTTTTCTAGGCAGCAGCGCTATTGTGATGTCATCGGGGGGCATTGTGACAAGCCGCCAGTGTTCCGTCTCTTCATGTTGTGCACAGTTCAAACGGAAAATACATCAACAGGCAGACTACAGAAAAGCTTACTATCAAAGGTTAGAGGGGGGCTTTCTCAGAGGGCTTTTTACAGTTTTTCTATTCCCAATTAGCCGTTTAAGTGTACTTATTGAAAGTAGTAATTCTTTCATAGGCCGCCCTTTCTTAGTATTTGACGTTCCTTATATTGCGGTATGAGGCTTCGCAGTAGGTTGCAAACATTCATCACCCATGACTGTCCCCAATTGAGCTCAGAAGCTCAATGTCTATCATGACCTCTCTTTTAGAATGTCCAAGAGCAAGCAAAACTATTCCTCCAGGAGAGGGCGCCAACAGACTACTAAAGAGATCATCATTACTCAAAGAAAACCCCAAAAACCAATGCATGATAGGAATAAACAGGTAACTTTCTTTGGAGTGGAAGCGGAGAGATCGCACCAGATGCCAATTCTAGATGTTATCACACCTGTGGTCACTGCAGCAGCAGGTGAATCCACTTTGTCCAAAAGGGATCTATTCCATTCAATTGCAAATGATCTAGATAAGACAGAGAACTGCAGCACGGGGACATAGCCGAGTTGGTCAGGTTGAGTGGTGATGAGTTTGCTATTTGGATGAATAAAGAAAGTCAAAAGTGTGAAAGATAAAAAACAAAAGGAGGAAGTGTGAAAAGTGAATGGGCCAAATTGAGGTGCATATGAAGACGTATGCTTTCTTCCAATTCATTAAATCGGGCTAATATGAATCAGGTGAATTGAGTTCTGCTTTTGGAAACTGGGTTAAGAAGGGGTGCACCGTTCCTGGAGGTACTGCAATACCAGGTCAATGCGTGGAGTGGACAGAGCAAGCTCTTTTTCCATCTCCCTGTTCTAAAAATCCATTTAATATATGGTCCCCAGATAGGGGACGTATCAGATATTAAACTGATAAGAACAGATACTACACTTGATCTTAGCCAAAAGGCCGAGAAGCGATAACCAGAATTGGTTTGGGCCTCGAGTGGCACCCTGGCCTATGCCGGACACATCTTAGGGAGAGAGAGCGAGAGGGAGACAAACCCACGCCTACACAAGACATTTTGTCACCCAAGCCAACCCTTGAAAAGGCTGCTTTGCAGAGCCAAAACAAGAAGAATGGTGCGTTTTGCAGCCGCCGCCCACTGCAATGAATCTGAATAACTCCTCCTTTAGGGCGCAAGCAACTCCCCTCCCCCTTGCAGTCTTTCCAATTCACGATACAAAAAGACGGACAGGACAGGTTGCCTGACTTTCCGTCACTGCCACCCTTTGCCATCCTTACCCGTAGAAAGCCCTTTCATCATCCCCAAACCCTAATCTTTTCCCTTTCCTTCCCAGCCCCCAAACCCTGCCCTCTGTACCTTTCTCACCACCCGCTTCCCTTCTCCTGTCATCCCCCTACCACCCGGGAAAAAAAGAGATTGCCCCCTCCTTCCACTAGCCCACCCTCCCACCCAAAGAACAACTTCTTCTGCGCAGCTTGTTTTCTAGGCAGCAGCGCTATTGTGATGTCATCGGGGGGCATTGTGACAAGCCGCCAGTGTTCCGTCTCTTCATGTTGTGCACAGTTCAAACGGAAAATACATCAACAGGCAGACTACAGAAAAGCTTACTATCAAAGGTTAGAGGGGGGCTTTCTCAGAGGGCTTTTTACAGTTTTTCTATTCCCAATTAGCCGTTTAAGTGTACTTATTGAAAGTAGTAATTCTTTCATAGGCCGCCCTTTCTTAGTATTTGACGTTCCTTATATTGCGGTATGAGGCTTCGCAGTAGGTTGCAAACATTCATCACCCATGACTGTCCCCAATTGAGCTCAGAAGCTCAATGTCTATCATGACCTCTCTTTTAGAATGTCCAAGAGCAAGCAAACTATTCCTCCAGGAGAGGGCGCCAACAGACTACTAAAGAGATCATCATTACTCAAAGAAAACCCCAAAAACCAATGCATGATAGGAATAAACAGGTAACTTTCTTTGGAGTGGAAGCGGAGAGATCGCACCAGATGCCAATTCTAGATGTTATCACACCTGTGGTCACTGCAGCAGCAGGTGAATCCACTTTGTCCAAAAGGGATCTATTCCATTCAATTGCAAATGATCTAGATAAGACAGAGAACTGCAGCACGGGGACATAGCCGAGTTGGTCAGGTTGAGTGGTGATGAGTTTGCTATTTGGATGAATAAAGAAAGTCAAAAGTGTGAAAGATAAAAAACAAAAGGAGGAAGTGTGAAAAGTGAATGGGCCAAATTGAGGTGCATATGAAGACGTATGCTTTCTTCCAATTCATTAAATCGGGCTAATATGAATCAGGTGAATTGAGTTCTGCTTTTGGAAACTGGGTTAAGAAGGGGTGCACCGTTCCTGGAGGTACTGCAATACCAGGTCAATGCGTGGAGTGGACAGAGCAAGCTCTTTTTCCATCTCCCTGTTCTAAAAATCCATTTAATATATGGTCCCCAGATAGGGGACGTATCAGATATTAAACTGATAAGAACAGATACTACACTTGATCTTAGCCAAAAGGCCGAGAAGCGATAACCAGAATTGGTTTGGGCCTCGAGTGGCACCCTGGCCTATGCCGGACACATCTTAGGGAGAGAGAGCGAGAGGGAGACAAACCCACGCCTACACAAGACATTTTGTCACCCAAGCCAACCCTTGAAAAGGCTGCTTTGCAGAGCCAAAACAAGAAGAATGGTGCGTTTTGCAGCCGCCGCCCACTGCAATGAATCTGAATAACTCCTCCTTTAGGGCGCAAGCAACTCCCCTCCCCCTTGCAGTCTTTCCAATTCACGATACAAAAAGACGGACAGGACAGGTTGCCTGACTTTCCGTCACTGCCACCCTTTGCCATCCTTACCCGTAGAAAGCCCTTTCATCATCCCCAAACCCTAATCTTTTCCCTTTCCTTCCCAGCCCCCAAACCCTGCCCTCTGTACCTTTCTCACCACCCGCTTCCCTTCTCCTGTCATCCCCCTACCACCCGGGAAAAAAAGAGATTGCCCCCTCCTTCCACTAGCCCACCCTCCCACCCAAAGAACAACTTCTTCTGCGCAGCTTGTTTTCTAGGCAGCAGCGCTATTGTGATGTCATCGGGGGGCATTGTGACAAGCCGCCAGTGTTCCGTCTCTTCATGTTGTGCACAGTTCAAACGGAAAATACATCAACAGGCAGACTACAGAAAAGCTTACTATCAAAGGTTAGAGGGGGGCTTTCTCAGAGGGCTTTTTACAGTTTTTCTATTCCCAATTAGCCGTTTAAGTGTACTTATTGAAAGTAGTAATTCTTTCATAGGCCGCCCTTTCTTAGTATTTGACGTTCCTTATATTGCGGTATGAGGCTTCGCAGTAGGTTGCAAACATTCATCACCCATGACTGTCCCCAATTGAGCTCAGAAGCTCAATGTCTATCATGACCTCTCTTTTAGAATGTCCAAGAGCAAGCAAACTATTCCTCCAGGAGAGGGCGCCAACAGACTACTAAAGAGATCATCATTACTCAAAGAAAACCCCAAAAACCAATGCATGATAGGAATAAACAGGTAACTTTCTTTGGAGTGGAAGCGGAGAGATCGCACCAGATGCCAATTCTAGATGTTATCACACCTGTGGTCACTGCAGCAGCAGGTGAATCCACTTTGTCCAAAAGGGATCTATTCCATTCAATTGCAAATGATCTAGATAAGACAGAGAACTGCAGCACGGGGACATAGCCGAGTTGGTCAGGTTGAGTGGTGATGAGTTTGCTATTTGGATGAATAAAGAAAGTCAAAAGTGTGAAAGATAAAAAACAAAAGGAGGAAGTGTGAAAAGTGAATGGGCCAAATTGAGGTGCATATGAAGACGTATGCTTTCTTCCAATTCATTAAATCGGGCTAATATGAATCAGGTGAATTGAGTTCTGCTTTTGGAAACTGGGTTAAGAAGGGGTGCACCGTTCCTGGAGGTACTGCAATACCAGGTCAATGCGTGGAGTGGACAGAGCAAGCTCTTTTTCCATCTCCCTGTTCTAAAAATCCATTTAATATATGGTCCCCAGATAGGGGACGTATCAGATATTAAACTGATAAGAACAGATACTACACTTGATCTTAGCCAAAAGGCCGAGAAGCGATAACCAGAATTGGTTTGGGCCTCGAGTGGCACCCTGGCCTATGCCGGACACATCTTAGGGAGAGAGAGCGAGAGGGAGACAAACCCACGCCTACACAAGACATTTTGTCACCCAAGCCAACCCTTGAAAAGGCTGCTTTGCAGAGCCAAAACAAGAAGAATGGTGCGTTTTGCAGCCGCCGCCCACTGCAATGAATCTGAATAACTCCTCCTTTAGGGCGCAAGCAACTCCCCTCCCCCTTGCAGTCTTTCCAATTCACGATACAAAAAGACGGACAGGACAGGTTGCCTGACTTTCCGTCACTGCCACCCTTTGCCATCCTTACCCGTAGAAAGCCCTTTCATCATCCCCAAACCCTAATCTTTTCCCTTTCCTTCCCAGCCCCCAAACCCTGCCCTCTGTACCTTTCTCACCACCCGCTTCCCTTCTCCTGTCATCCCCCTACCACCCGGGAAAAAAAGAGATTGCCCCCTCCTTCCACTAGCCCACCCTCCCACCCAAAGAACAACTTCTTCTGCGCAGCTTGTTTTCTAGGCAGCAGCGCTATTGTGATGTCATCGGGGGGCATTGTGACAAGCCGCCAGTGTTCCGTCTCTTCATGTTGTGCACAGTTCAAACGGAAAATACATCAACAGGCAGACTACAGAAAAGCTTACTATCAAAGGTTAGAGGGGGGCTTTCTCAGAGGGCTTTTTACAGTTTTTCTATTCCCAATTAGCCGTTTAAGTGTACTTATTGAAAGTAGTAATTCTTTCATAGGCCGCCCTTTCTTAGTATTTGACGTTCCTTATATTGCGGTATGAGGCTTCGCAGTAGGTTGCAAACATTCATCACCCATGACTGTCCCCAATTGAGCTCAGAAGCTCAATGTCTATCATGACCTCTCTTTTAGAATGTCCAAGAGCAAGCAAACTATTCCTCCAGGAGAGGGCGCCAACAGACTACTAAAGAGATCATCATTACTCAAAGAAAACCCCAAAAACCAATGCATGATAGGAATAAACAGGTAACTTTCTTTGGAGTGGAAGCGGAGAGATCGCACCAGATGCCAATTCTAGATGTTATCACACCTGTGGTCACTGCAGCAGCAGGTGAATCCACTTTGTCCAAAAGGGATCTATTCCATTCAATTGCAAATGATCTAGATAAGACAGAGAACTGCAGCACGGGGACATAGCCGAGTTGGTCAGGTTGAGTGGTGATGAGTTTGCTATTTGGATGAATAAAGAAAGTCAAAAGTGTGAAAGATAAAAAACAAAAGGAGGAAGTGTGAAAAGTGAATGGGCCAAATTGAGGTGCATATGAAGACGTATGCTTTCTTCCAATTCATTAAATCGGGCTAATATGAATCAGGTGAATTGAGTTCTGCTTTTGGAAACTGGGTTAAGAAGGGGTGCACCGTTCCTGGAGGTACTGCAATACCAGGTCAATGCGTGGAGTGGACAGAGCAAGCTCTTTTTCCATCTCCCTGTTCTAAAAATCCATTTAATATATGGTCCCCAGATAGGGGACGTATCAGATATTAAACTGATAAGAACAGATACTACACTTGATCTTAGCCAAAAGGCCGAGAAGCGATAACCAGAATTGGTTTGGGCCTCGAGTGGCACCCTGGCCTATGCCGGACACATCTTAGGGAGAGAGAGCGAGAGGGAGACAAACCCACGCCTACACAAGACATTTTGTCACCCAAGCCAACCCTTGAAAAGGCTGCTTTGCAGAGCCAAAACAAGAAGAATGGTGCGTTTTGCAGCCGCCGCCCACTGCAATGAATCTGAATAACTCCTCCTTTAGGGCGCAAGCAACTCCCCTCCCCCTTGCAGTCTTTCCAATTCACGATACAAAAAGACGGACAGGACAGGTTGCCTGACTTTCCGTCACTGCCACCCTTTGCCATCCTTACCCGTAGAAAGCCCTTTCATCATCCCCAAACCCTAATCTTTTCCCTTTCCTTCCCAGCCCCCAAACCCTGCCCTCTGTACCTTTCTCACCACCCGCTTCCCTTCTCCTGTCATCCCCCTACCACCCGGGAAAAAAAGAGATTGCCCCCTCCTTCCACTAGCCCACCCTCCCACCCAAAGAACAACTTCTTCTGCGCAGCTTGTTTTCTAGGCAGCAGCGCTATTGTGATGTCATCGGGGGGCATTGTGACAAGCCGCCAGTGTTCCGTCTCTTCATGTTGTGCACAGTTCAAACGGAAAATACATCAACAGGCAGACTACAGAAAAGCTTACTATCAAAGGTTAGAGGGGGGCTTTCTCAGAGGGCTTTTTACAGTTTTTCTATTCCCAATTAGCCGTTTAAGTGTACTTATTGAAAGTAGTAATTCTTTCATAGGCCGCCCTTTCTTAGTATTTGACGTTCCTTATATTGCGGTATGAGGCTTCGCAGTAGGTTGCAAACATTCATCACCCATGACTGTCCCCAATTGAGCTCAGAAGCTCAATGTCTATCATGACCTCTCTTTTAGAATGTCCAAGAGCAAGCAAACTATTCCTCCAGGAGAGGGCGCCAACAGACTACTAAAGAGATCATCATTACTCAAAGAAAACCCCAAAAACCAATGCATGATAGGAATAAACAGGTAACTTTCTTTGGAGTGGAAGCGGAGAGATCGCACCAGATGCCAATTCTAGATGTTATCACACCTGTGGTCACTGCAGCAGCAGGTGAATCCACTTTGTCCAAAAGGGATCTATTCCATTCAATTGCAAATGATCTAGATAAGACAGAGAACTGCAGCACGGGGACATAGCCGAGTTGGTCAGGTTGAGTGGTGATGAGTTTGCTATTTGGATGAATAAAGAAAGTCAAAAGTGTGAAAGATAAAAAACAAAAGGAGGAAGTGTGAAAAGTGAATGGGCCAAATTGAGGTGCATATGAAGACGTATGCTTTCTTCCAATTCATTAAATCGGGCTAATATGAATCAGGTGAATTGAGTTCTGCTTTTGGAAACTGGGTTAAGAAGGGGTGCACCGTTCCTGGAGGTACTGCAATACCAGGTCAATGCGTGGAGTGGACAGAGCAAGCTCTTTTTCCATCTCCCTGTTCTAAAAATCCATTTAATATATGGTCCCCAGATAGGGGACGTATCAGATATTAAACTGATAAGAACAGATACTACACTTGATCTTAGCCAAAAGGCCGAGAAGCGATAACCAGAATTGGTTTGGGCCTCGAGTGGCACCCTGGCCTATGCCGGACACATCTTAGGGAGAGAGAGCGAGAGGGAGACAAACCCACGCCTACACAAGACATTTTGTCACCCAAGCCAACCCTTGAAAAGGCTGCTTTGCAGAGCCAAAACAAGAAGAATGGTGCGTTTTGCAGCCGCCGCCCACTGCAATGAATCTGAATAACTCCTCCTTTAGGGCGCAAGCAACTCCCCTCCCCCTTGCAGTCTTTCCAATTCACGATACAAAAAGACGGACAGGACAGGTTGCCTGACTTTCCGTCACTGCCACCCTTTGCCATCCTTACCCGTAGAAAGCCCTTTCATCATCCCCAAACCCTAATCTTTTCCCTTTCCTTCCCAGCCCCCAAACCCTGCCCTCTGTACCTTTCTCACCACCCGCTTCCCTTCTCCTGTCATCCCCCTACCACCCGGGAAAAAAAGAGATTGCCCCCTCCTTCCACTAGCCCACCCTCCCACCCAAAGAACAACTTCTTCTGCGCAGCTTGTTTTCTAGGCAGCAGCGCTATTGTGATGTCATCGGGGGGCATTGTGACAAGCCGCCAGTGTTCCGTCTCTTCATGTTGTGCACAGTTCAAACGGAAAATACATCAACAGGCAGACTACAGAAAAGCTTACTATCAAAGGTTAGAGGGGGGCTTTCTCAGAGGGCTTTTTACAGTTTTTCTATTCCCAATTAGCCGTTTAAGTGTACTTATTGAAAGTAGTAATTCTTTCATAGGCCGCCCTTTCTTAGTATTTGACGTTCCTTATATTGCGGTATGAGGCTTCGCAGTAGGTTGCAAACATTCATCACCCATGACTGTCCCCAATTGAGCTCAGAAGCTCAATGTCTATCATGACCTCTCTTTTAGAATGTCCAAGAGCAAGCAAACTATTCCTCCAGGAGAGGGCGCCAACAGACTACTAAAGAGATCATCATTACTCAAAGAAAACCCCAAAAACCAATGCATGATAGGAATAAACAGGTAACTTTCTTTGGAGTGGAAGCGGAGAGATCGCACCAGATGCCAATTCTAGATGTTATCACACCTGTGGTCACTGCAGCAGCAGGTGAATCCACTTTGTCCAAAAGGGATCTATTCCATTCAATTGCAAATGATCTAGATAAGACAGAGAACTGCAGCACGGGGACATAGCCGAGTTGGTCAGGTTGAGTGGTGATGAGTTTGCTATTTGGATGAATAAAGAAAGTCAAAAGTGTGAAAGATAAAAAACAAAAGGAGGAAGTGTGAAAAGTGAATGGGCCAAATTGAGGTGCATATGAAGACGTATGCTTTCTTCCAATTCATTAAATCGGGCTAATATGAATCAGGTGAATTGAGTTCTGCTTTTGGAAACTGGGTTAAGAAGGGGTGCACCGTTCCTGGAGGTACTGCAATACCAGGTCAATGCGTGGAGTGGACAGAGCAAGCTCTTTTTCCATCTCCCTGTTCTAAAAATCCATTTAATATATGGTCCCCAGATAGGGGACGTATCAGATATTAAACTGATAAGAACAGATACTACACTTGATCTTAGCCAAAAGGCCGAGAAGCGATAACCAGAATTGGTTTGGGCCTCGAGTGGCACCCTGGCCTATGCCGGACACATCTTAGGGAGAGAGAGCGAGAGGGAGACAAACCCACGCCTACACAAGACATTTTGTCACCCAAGCCAACCCTTGAAAAGGCTGCTTTGCAGAGCCAAAACAAGAAGAATGGTGCGTTTTGCAGCCGCCGCCCACTGCAATGAATCTGAATAACTCCTCCTTTAGGGCGCAAGCAACTCCCCTCCCCCTTGCAGTCTTTCCAATTCACGATACAAAAAGACGGACAGGACAGGTTGCCTGACTTTCCGTCACTGCCACCCTTTGCCATCCTTACCCGTAGAAAGCCCTTTCATCATCCCCAAACCCTAATCTTTTCCCTTTCCTTCCCAGCCCCCAAACCCTGCCCTCTGTACCTTTCTCACCACCCGCTTCCCTTCTCCTGTCATCCCCCTACCACCCGGGAAAAAAAGAGATTGCCCCCTCCTTCCACTAGCCCACCCTCCCACCCAAAGAACAACTTCTTCTGCGCAGCTTGTTTTCTAGGCAGCAGCGCTATTGTGATGTCATCGGGGGGCATTGTGACAAGCCGCCAGTGTTCCGTCTCTTCATGTTGTGCACAGTTCAAACGGAAAATACATCAACAGGCAGACTACAGAAAAGCTTACTATCAAAGGTTAGAGGGGGGCTTTCTCAGAGGGCTTTTTACAGTTTTTCTATTCCCAATTAGCCGTTTAAGTGTACTTATTGAAAGTAGTAATTCTTTCATAGGCCGCCCTTTCTTAGTATTTGACGTTCCTTATATTGCGGTATGAGGCTTCGCAGTAGGTTGCAAACATTCATCACCCATGACTGTCCCCAATTGAGCTCAGAAGCTCAATGTCTATCATGACCTCTCTTTTAGAATGTCCAAGAGCAAGCAAACTATTCCTCCAGGAGAGGGCGCCAACAGACTACTAAAGAGATCATCATTACTCAAAGAAAACCCCAAAAACCAATGCATGATAGGAATAAACAGGTAACTTTCTTTGGAGTGGAAGCGGAGAGATCGCACCAGATGCCAATTCTAGATGTTATCACACCTGTGGTCACTGCAGCAGCAGGTGAATCCACTTTGTCCAAAAGGGATCTATTCCATTCAATTGCAAATGATCTAGATAAGACAGAGAACTGCAGCACGGGGACATAGCCGAGTTGGTCAGGTTGAGTGGTGATGAGTTTGCTATTTGGATGAATAAAGAAAGTCAAAAGTGTGAAAGATAAAAAACAAAAGGAGGAAGTGTGAAAAGTGAATGGGCCAAATTGAGGTGCATATGAAGACGTATGCTTTCTTCCAATTCATTAAATCGGGCTAATATGAATCAGGTGAATTGAGTTCTGCTTTTGGAAACTGGGTTAAGAAGGGGTGCACCGTTCCTGGAGGTACTGCAATACCAGGTCAATGCGTGGAGTGGACAGAGCAAGCTCTTTTTCCATCTCCCTGTTCTAAAAATCCATTTAATATATGGTCCCCAGATAGGGGACGTATCAGATATTAAACTGATAAGAACAGATACTACACTTGATCTTAGCCAAAAGGCCGAGAAGCGATAACCAGAATTGGTTTGGGCCTCGAGTGGCACCCTGGCCTATGCCGGACACATCTTAGGGAGAGAGAGCGAGAGGGAGACAAACCCACGCCTACACAAGACATTTTGTCACCCAAGCCAACCCTTGAAAAGGCTGCTTTGCAGAGCCAAAACAAGAAGAATGGTGCGTTTTGCAGCCGCCGCCCACTGCAATGAATCTGAATAACTCCTCCTTTAGGGCGCAAGCAACTCCCCTCCCCCTTGCAGTCTTTCCAATTCACGATACAAAAAGACGGACAGGACAGGTTGCCTGACTTTCCGTCACTGCCACCCTTTGCCATCCTTACCCGTAGAAAGCCCTTTCATCATCCCCAAACCCTAATCTTTTCCCTTTCCTTCCCAGCCCCCAAACCCTGCCCTCTGTACCTTTCTCACCACCCGCTTCCCTTCTCCTGTCATCCCCCTACCACCCGGGAAAAAAAGAGATTGCCCCCTCCTTCCACTAGCCCACCCTCCCACCCAAAGAACAACTTCTTCTGCGCAGCTTGTTTTCTAGGCAGCAGCGCTATTGTGATGTCATCGGGGGGCATTGTGACAAGCCGCCAGTGTTCCGTCTCTTCATGTTGTGCACAGTTCAAACGGAAAATACATCAACAGGCAGACTACAGAAAAGCTTACTATCAAAGGTTAGAGGGGGGCTTTCTCAGAGGGCTTTTTACAGTTTTTCTATTCCCAATTAGCCGTTTAAGTGTACTTATTGAAAGTAGTAATTCTTTCATAGGCCGCCCTTTCTTAGTATTTGACGTTCCTTATATTGCGGTATGAGGCTTCGCAGTAGGTTGCAAACATTCATCACCCATGACTGTCCCCAATTGAGCTCAGAAGCTCAATGTCTATCATGACCTCTCTTTTAGAATGTCCAAGAGCAAGCAAACTATTCCTCCAGGAGAGGGCGCCAACAGACTACTAAAGAGATCATCATTACTCAAAGAAAACCCCAAAAACCAATGCATGATAGGAATAAACAGGTAACTTTCTTTGGAGTGGAAGCGGAGAGATCGCACCAGATGCCAATTCTAGATGTTATCACACCTGTGGTCACTGCAGCAGCAGGTGAATCCACTTTGTCCAAAAGGGATCTATTCCATTCAATTGCAAATGATCTAGATAAGACAGAGAACTGCAGCACGGGGACATAGCCGAGTTGGTCAGGTTGAGTGGTGATGAGTTTGCTATTTGGATGAATAAAGAAAGTCAAAAGTGTGAAAGATAAAAAACAAAAGGAGGAAGTGTGAAAAGTGAATGGGCCAAATTGAGGTGCATATGAAGACGTATGCTTTCTTCCAATTCATTAAATCGGGCTAATATGAATCAGGTGAATTGAGTTCTGCTTTTGGAAACTGGGTTAAGAAGGGGTGCACCGTTCCTGGAGGTACTGCAATACCAGGTCAATGCGTGGAGTGGACAGAGCAAGCTCTTTTTCCATCTCCCTGTTCTAAAAATCCATTTAATATATGGTCCCCAGATAGGGGACGTATCAGATATTAAACTGATAAGAACAGATTTTTTGATTTAACAGCATCTTTATTATCATGCACTACTCACAAAAAGGTAACAAACCGTGTACAGTGCCGCAGCCCCGTACACACAGAACTATACAATCCTTCTTACATAGCCATAGAGTACGACGCACTAAACTATACATCACCCTCCTATGCTTATCCATAACACTCAAGCTGAAAGAAAAAGTTAGACAATAAATAACGACGAACCGGCGATTGGGGGATGGGGGTAGGGGAAAAGGGGGATAGGGTGGGGAAATCACAGGCCCGAAGCTTTATTGAAAGACGCACATAACGGGAAAAGGAGGGAGGGGGCATGGAAGAGGTCTAAACCTCCTCCTCGGCGCTGTCGTCCGGACTGTCCATGATGGAATAGTCTCTGAGCAGGCTGTGGGTCAGCCTGCGGCAATCCTGGATAGACATCCTCTCCCTCTTCAAGATGAGCCGGTTCCTGGCGACCCATATAGCGTCCTTAAAGCAGTTCATAAGGCGCCAAGCCTCCTGGATGGCTCCAACGGTGTGAGTCCCAGGGAAGAGTCCATAAAGTACGGAATGGTACGATAGGCTCCCTCTGGGGACGGAGTTCCTCAGGTCATCCTCCAGGGCAACCAACAGGCGCTGTGCGAAACGGCAGTCCCAAAAGGCGTGCAGCGATGTTTCCTCCACGAAGGGGCACCTTGGGCAGTACCGGGTTTTGCACAGGTTCCGGGCGTGCATGAATGACCGGACGGGCAGTCCGCCCTGTATCGCCATCCATGACAAGTCCTTGTGCCCGTTGGTCAATCCAGCCGATGACACGTTTGTCCAAACAGTCTCCAGTGTGTCGTGATGAAGTCCTGGAATGTTCTCCATTTCGTCCTTGGCTCTGATGAGTTTGTGGATAGTCTTTGGCTTCCACAAATCAGGCTTGAGTCCCTCCAGTTGGTGTTCCCTCACAAACCGAACCACGTCTCCGTAGAACCATGGCGCCGTCCAGTTGTAGGGGAAGGAGCTGTCCCACTTGTCCCAGCCTAACCGTCTCCAAAGGGGGAGCAGGAAGAAGCGAGACATGGACCCACCCGCGGAACCTCTCTTGACTCGCAGAGTTCGGCGAACGCAGTCACATACGAAGGAGGATCGCAGGAGGGTGGGGATATCGGGTACGCCCTTCCCACCCTTGCGAGGATCCTTGTACATGATGCTCCGCTTTACTCTGTCCATCTTGGATCCCCAGACAAAACGAAACACCGTCCTGGTAATGGCCCTGCACACGGTGGCAAGGGGGGGCCAGGCCTGGGCCGTGTACTGCAGCACGGGCAGTACCTCGTTACGCAGGACCAGTGCTTTGCCCTCACAGGTGAGGCGTCTGAGGCTCCACAGACCGATCCGTTGGGTGATCTTGGTCAAGCGTTCCTCCCAGGACTTGAGGGCTGCTCCTTCCTTCCCGAACCAGACTCCAAGAACCTTGATGAAATCCGGCTGGATGCTGAAAGGGAAGGGGGCGGAAGAGGCCGGCTGCCAGTCCCCGAAGAGCATGGCTTCCGACTTCCCGCAGTTGACTTTGGCTCCCGAAGCCCGTCCGAAGGTCTCACAGGTCTGGACGAGGGTGTCGACTGAGCGCCGGTCCGCGCAGAAGACGGTCACGTCGTCCATGTAGAGCGAGCACTTGACCTCGAAGCGTTCTGGTCCTGGTGCGGTGATCCCTCTGATCTCTCCATTCCGCCGGATAGCCTCTGCAAAGAGTTCTATAACACAAACAAAAAGAAGAGGTGACAGAGGACAGCCTTGTCTGACCCCTGAGAGGACCGGGAAGGGGTCAGTCTTCCAGCCGTTCACCAATACCGAGCTGTGAATATCAAAATACATTAGTTGGACATACAAGCAAAACATGTTACCCAAACCTAACCTGTGCAGAGCTTTGCCCAGGAACTCATGGGAAACACGGTCGAAGGCCTTTTCCTGATCCAACGAGATCAGGGCTGCGTGCACCCGGCGGGCTTTGATGTACTCGACCGTGTCCCGCATGAGAGCCAGGCTGTCTGCGATGCGACGTCCGGGGATGCCGCAGGTCTGATCCGGGTGGATGATCCGTCCGATAACAGTCTTCAATCTCGTTGCCATCGTCTTGGCCAGGATCTTGTAGTCGACGTTCAGAAGGGTGATGGGACGCCAATTCTTCAGGTCGCACCTCTCTCCTTTACGCTTGTACAGGATCGTGACCATTCCTTCCCTCAGAGATGGAGGCATTCTGCCCTCCACCACCATCTCCTCATACAGCCCTAACAGGTCCGGACAGATTAGGTCCCCCAGCGCTACATAGAGCTCTGCTGGGAGGCCGTCACTGCCCGGTGTCCTGCCAGAACTAAAGGATTTGGCGGCCGAGAGCAGCTCGTCCACCGTCAGAGGAACATCCATGGCCGCCGCGTCTGCAGGGTCAAGATGGTTAGTGATACCTGACAGGAACTTATCGGCGGCCTCGGGGTCAGTAGTCTTGCGGGCGTAGAGTTCGCTGTAGAAGTCGCTGACGACCTTCATCACGTTCTCTTTCCCGCGTCGCATGTTTCCACTCTCGTCTCGTAGTTCATTCATGGGCGTGTGACCGGCGTGGAGTTTCCTGAAAAAGAACGAGTTACATTTCTCACCCTTCTCCAGGTTCTCCACTTTGGAACGGAAGACAATTCGCTCGGACTCCTCCTCGAAGTGCCTTTTCAGGCTCCTCTTAGTCTCCTCCAGCTCCTCTCTCACGTCCCAGCCGCATCGAAGAAGGTCCTGCAGGGAACGCAGCTCACGCTGGAGTCTCCTGAAGTCCCTCCTCTTCAGACACGCCTGTTGTTGACTCTTTGCCTGAAAGAAGAAACGGAACTCGAGTTTAACGTATTCCCACCAGTCAGAAACAGACTGGAAGCCCGCCTTGTAGGCCCGCCACGTGGAGTAGGCAGCTCTAAGCTCCTCCAGAATCTCACCCTTTTCCAGCAGAGAGCAGTTCAGCTTCCAGGAGCCCGGGCCAATGGGGAAGCCATGGCCCAGCACACCTTGAAAGTGAATGGCTCTGTGGTCAGAGAAGAAGCAGGGGACCATCGAGTGCCCACTCCGCCCAACCGCCCGAGAGGTAAACACAAAGTCAATCCTGGAACGCAGCGAGCCATCGGATCGGCACCATGAATAGTTCACGGATCCGTGTCCGATGGAGCCAACAACGTCCACAAGAGAGGCTTCGGTCACCATCTCAATGAGCAGTTTGGATGTGACGTCCAACTTGGCAGCCGTTCCAGAACTGCGTCCATCCTCCTCAATCGGGCAGTTGAAATCCCCGGCCATCACTACCGTCCTGGCGGTAGCGAGCTGAGGGCGCAGGGCTTGGAGGAGCTCCAGTCGATCACTCTTCACAGGAGAAGCATACACATTGATGAACCTGACAGGTTCTCCCGCCCAGGTGCCATCCACGAGCAGTAACCTGCCGCAGACGATTTCCTGAACAGAGTCCAATGTGAAGGCGCTTCCCCTGATCAGCACGGCGACCCCCGCGGACCTACAGTCGCCCCCGCCAGACCAGTAGGATGGGCCATGGGTCCACTCCCTGGCCAGATGGTTGAAGGACCTAGAGGAGGGAAGGGAGCATTCCTGCAGGAAAAATACATCACTAGACTGAGTGTTAAGGAACGCAAAAATTGTCTGACGTCGGAACTTGTCTCTGATGCTCCTAACATTAATGGAAAAGATGTTAATGTTAGCAGTCATTGGAGGAAAGAGAAAGTTAGAGCAGGCGGTGTGCCTTAGTTACCACTCCGGTCGGGCGGTTCTTCCTCTTTGGCACCTGCTGGTAAGGGTATCTCCAGCAGACCCTCTTCTGCTAGCTGATCAAGCAGGGATGGTGCCTCAGTGGCTTCCGACTCCTCCATTTCTTCTTCGGCCACAAGGGACTCCACCATCTGCTCCAACACGTCCGGTTCTGGGAGGAGGCCATCCTCCTCTTCCTGGGGTGGGTTAAGGTCCACAATGAACAGCTTGGAAGGTTCTGCGACAGGACTATCTTCCACCTTCCTTTTCCTTTGGCCTGTACCTGAGGAGACAAGAGCTGGAAAATCCTCCTCGGTGAAAAGTGCAAGAGTGCTGAGGCCCTCTGCTCTCATGGTCTGGGGAGGGAGAGTGGGCTTTGGGGGGGGGGTGAGGAGACCAGCTGAGGAGTAGGGAAATGAGGTGGAGGTAGTGGAATCCTCAGTAGGGTTGGCCGGGGGGGGAGGGGTTTGGACAGGGGTGACAGGGGGGGGGACCAGGGAGGGGGCAGCAGTTTTCTTACCCTTCTTTTCCCTGGACTCCGTGGCTGCTGGGGCATCGGCTGGAGCCACGGTCGCCGGGTTCTTGGCCGCCTTGTCCTTGGCCTCTGTGGCCTTGGTCGTAGCTGCCTTGGTCGACGAAGCTGTGACTACCCGATACTGGGTCGCCGCGGCAACCCTTGCCCAGGATTTCTCCCGCTGTGGGCAGTCCTTGTAAAGGTGGTCCGCCTGTCCACATAGGTTGCAAGTCTTCTTCTTTGGGCAGTCCTTGGAGCTGTGTCCTGTCACCCGGCAAACCCTGCAGGCGTCCTCCTTGCAGGTCTTCATCGAATGCCCTTTCCCGCCACATTTCCTGCAGTTGTGTGGCATGTCCGGGTAGTAGATGAGACCATAGGAGTTTCCCAGAGAGAATGTCGGGGGCAGGTGCTGGAGACCATCCTCGGATGCTGGTTCCCTGTAGAGTCGAACGGTTACTGACCACTTACCCGTCCAGAATCCGTTGCCGTTAAGGATGTGGGATGGCTCCCTCACCACTGTGCAGAGACGTCCCAGGAACGTGGAGATGTCTCTTCCTGGGGTGTGCGGGTTCCGCATGGAGACCGTGATCCTCTTCTCATCCCTCTGTATAGGACAGGATCCTAAAAAAGAATGAAAAGGGGAGTCCGGCATCGCTGCGTTCATCGCCTCCCAGTATCTCCTGCAGGCATTCACCGTGGCAAAGGTTACCAGAAAAATGCCAGTCATGAAGGTCTGGACACTCAGGGTTTCC
>NW_027443758.1:0-35814 GCF_048569485.1 Anomaloglossus baeobatrachus | reverse complement strand
TAGATTGTGAGCTCCGGGGTCGGGGATGATGGGAGTAGTGATACATTGTGTGATAGGAGATTAGATTGTGAGCTCCGGGGTCAGGGATGATGGGAGCAGTGATACATTGTGTGATAGGAGATTAGATTGTGAGCTCCGGTGTCGGGGATGATGGGAGCAGTGATACATTGTGTGATAGGAGATTAGATTGTGAGCTCCGGGGTCGGGGATGATGGGAGCAGTGATACATTGTGTGATAGGAGATTAGATTGTGAGCTCCGGGGTCGGGGATGATGGGAGCAGTGATACATTGTGTGATAGGAGATTAGATTGTGAGCTCCGGGGTCGGGGATGATGGGAGCAGTGATACATTGTGTGATAGGAGATTAGATTGTGAGCTCCGGGGTCGGGGATGATGGGAGCAGTGATACATTGTGTGATAGAGATTAGATTGTGAGCTCCGGGGTCGGGGATGATGGGAGCTAGTGATACATTGTGTGATAGGAGATTAGATTGTGAGCTCCGGGGTCGGGGATGATGGGAGCAGTGATACATTGTGTGATAGGAGATTAGATTGTGAGCTCCGGGGTCGGGGATGATGGGAGCAGTGATACATTGTGTGATAGGAGATTAGATTGTGAGCTCGGGGTCGGGATGATGGGAGCAGTGATACATTGTGTGATAGGAGATTAGATTGTGAGCTCCGGGGTCGGGGATGATGGGAGCAGTGATACATTGTGTGATAGGAGATTAGATTGTGAGCTCCGGGGTCGGGGATGATGGGAGCAGTGATACATTGTGTGATAGAGATTAGATTGTGAGCTCCGGGGTCGGGGATGATGGGAGTAGTGATACATTGTGTGATAGGAGATTAGATTGTGAGCTCCGGGGTCGGGGATGATGGGAGCAGTGATACATTGTGTGATAGGAGATTAGATTGTGAGCTCCTGGGGTCAGGATGATGGGAGCAGTGATACATTGTGTGATAGGAGATTAGATTGTGAGCTCCGGGGTCGGGGATGATGGGAGCAGTGATACATTGTGTGATAGGAGATTAGATTGTGAGCTCCGGGGTCGGGGATGTTGGGAGCAGTGATACATTGTGTGATAGGAGATTAGATTGTGAGCTCCGGGGTCGGGGATGATGGGAGCAGTGATACATTGTGTGATAGGAGATTAGATTGTGAGCTCCGGGGTCAGGGATGATGGGAGTAGTGATACATTGTGTGATAGGAGATTAGATTGTGAGCTCCGGGGTCGGGGATGATGGGAGCAGTGATACATTGTGTGATAGAGATTAGATTGTGAGCTCCGGGGTCGGGGGATGATGGGAGCAGTGATACATTGTGTGATAGGAGATTAGATTGTGAGCTCCGGGGTCGGGGATGATGGGAGCAGTGATACATTGTGTGATAGGAGATTAGATTGTGAGCTCCGGGGTCGGGGGATGTTGGGAGCAGTGATACATTGTGTGATAGGAGATTAGATTGTGAGCTCCGGGGTCAGGGATGATGGGAGCAGTGATACATTGTGTGATAGGAGATTAGATTGTGAGCTCCGGGGTCAGGGATGATGGGAGTAGTGATACATTGTGTGATAGGAGATTAGATTGTGAGCTCCGGGGTCAGGGGATGATGGGAGCAGTGATACATTGTGTGATAGGAGATTAGATTGTGAGCTCCGGGGTCGGGGATGTTGGGAGCAGTGATACATTGTGTGATAGGAGATTAGATTGTGAGCTCCGGGGTCGGGGATGATGGGAGCAGTGATACATTGTGTGATAGGAGATTAGATTGTGAGCTCCGGGGTCAGGGATGATGGGAGCAGTGATACATTGTGTGATAGGATATTAGATTGTGAGCTCCGGGGTCAGGGATGATGGGAGTAGTGATACATTGTGTGATAGGAGATTAGATTGTGAGCTCCGGGGTCAGGGATGATGGGAGCAGTGATACATTGTGTGATAGGAGATTAGATTGTGAGCTCCGGGGTCAGGGATGATGGGAGTAGTGATACATTGTGTGATAGGAGATTAGATTGTGAGCTCCGGGGTCGGGGATGATGGGAGCAGTGATACATTGTGTGATAGTAGATTAGATTGTGAGCTCCGGGGTCGGGGATGATGGGAGCAGTGATACATTGTGTGATAGAGATTAGATTGTGAGCTCCGGGGTCGGGGATGATGGGAGCAGTGATACATTGTGTGATAGGAGATTAGATTGTGAGCTCCGGGGTCGGGGATGATGGGAGCAGTGATACATTGTGTGATAGGAGATTAGATTGTGAGCTCCGGGGTCAGGGATGATGGGAGCAGTGATACATTGTGTGATAGGAGATTAGATTGTGAGCTCCGGGGTCAGGGATGATGGGAGCAGTGATACATTGTGTGATAGGAGATTAGATTGTGAGCTCCGGGGTCGGGGATGATGGGAGCAGTGATACATTGTGTGAGATTAGATTGTGAGCTCCGGGGTCGGGGATGATGGGAGCAGTGATACATTGTGTGATAGGAGATTAGATTGTGAGCTCCGGGGTCGGGGATGATGGGAGCAGTGATACATTGTGTGATAGGAGATTAGATTGTGAGCTCCGGGGTCGGGGATGATGGGAGCAGTGATACATTGTGTGATAGGAGATTAGATTGTGAGCTCCGGGGTCAGGGATGATGGGAGCAGTGATACATTGTGTGATAGGAGATTAGATTGTGAGCTCTGGGGTCGGGGATGATGGGAGTAGTGATACATTGTGTGATAGGAGATTAGATTGTGAGCTCCGGGGTCGGGGATGATGGGAGCAGTGATACATTGTGTGATAGAGATTAGATTGTGAGCTCCGGGGTCGGGGATGATGGGAGCAGTGATACATTGTGTGATAGGAGATTAGATTGTGAGCTCCGGGGTCGGGGATGATGGGAGTGGTGATACATTGTGTGATAGATTAGATTGTGAGCTCCGGGGTCGGGGATGATGGGAGCAGTGATACATTGTGTGATAGGAGATTAGATTGTGAGCTCCGGGGTCGGGGATGATGGGAGCAGTGATACATTGTGTGATAGATTAGATTGTGAGCTCCGGGGTCAGGGATGATGGGAGCAGTGATACACTGTGTGATAGGAGATTAGATTGTGAGCTCCGGGGTCGGGGATGATGGGAGTAGTGATACATTGTGTGATAGGAGATTAGATTGTGAGCTCCGGGGTCGGGATGATGGGAGTAGTGATACATTGTGTGATAGAGATTAGATTGTGAGCTCCGGGGTCGGGGATGATGGGAGCAGTGATACACTGTGTGATAGGAGATTAGATTGTGAGCTCCGGGGTCGGGGATGATGGGAGCAGTGATACATTGTGTGATAGATTAGATTGTGAGCTCCGGGGTCGGGGATGATGGGAGCAGTGATACACTGTGTGATAGGAGATTAGATTGTGAGCTCCGGGGTCAGGGATGATGGGAGCAGTGATACATTGTGTGATAGGAGATTAGATTGTGAGCTCCGGGGTCAGGGATGATGGGAGCAGTGATACATTGTGTGATAGAGATTAGATTGTGAGCTCCGGGGTCGGGGATGATGGGAGCAGTGATACATTGTGTGATAGGAGATTAGATTGTGAGCTCCGGGGTCGGGGATGATGGGAGCAGTGATACATTGTGTGATAGATTAGATTGTGAGCTCCGGGGTCAGGGATGATGGGAGCAGTGATACATTGTGTGATAGGAGATTAGATTGTGAGCTCCGGGGTCGGGGATGATGGGAGCAGTGATACATTGTGTGATAGGAGATTAGATTGTGAGCTCCGGGGTCGGGGATGATGGGAGCAGTGATACATTGTGTGATAGGAGATTAGATTGTGAGCTCCGGGGTCGGGGATGATGGGAGCAGTGATACATTGTGTGATAGGAGATTAGATTGTGAGCTCCGGGGTCGGGGATGATGGGAGCAGTGATACATTGTGTGATAGGAGATTAGATTGTGAGCTCCGGGGTCGGGGATGATGGGAGCAGTGATACATTGTGTGATAGGAGATTAGATTGTGAGCTCCGGGGTCAGGGATGATGGGTGTAGTGATACATTGTGTGATAGATTAGATTGTGAGCTCCGGGGTCGGGGATGATGGGAGCAGTGATACATTGTGTGATAGGAGATTAGATTGTGAGCTCCGGGGTCGGGGATGATCGGAGCAGTGATACATTGTGTGATAGGAGATTAGATTGTGAGCTCCGGGGTCGGGGATGATGGGAGTAGTGATACATTGTGTGATAGGAGATTAGATTGTGAGCTCCGGGGTCGGGGATGATGGGAGTAGTGATACATTGTGTGATAGGAGATTAGATTGTGAGCTCCGGGGTCGGGGATGATGGGAGCAGTGATACATTGTGTGATAGGAGATTAGATTGTGAGCTCCGGAGTCGGGGATGATGGGAGCAGTGATACATTGTGTGATAGGAGATTAGATTGTGAGCTCTGGGGTCGGGGATGATGGGAGTAGTGATACATTGTGTGATAGGAGATTAGATTGTGAGCTCCGGGATTGGGGATGATGGGAGCAGTGATACATTGTGTGATAGGAGATTAGATTGTGAGCTCCGGGGTCGGGGATGATGGGAGCAGTGATACATTGTGTGATAGGAGATTAGATTGTGAGCTCCAGGGTCGGGGATGATGGGAGTAGTGATACATTGTGTGATAGGAGATTAGATTGTGAGCTCCGGGGTCAGGGATGATGGGAGTAGTGATACATTGTGTGATAGGAGATTAGATTGTGAGCTCCGGGGTCGGGGATGATGGGAGCAGTGATACATTGTGTGATAGGAGATTAGATTGTGAGCTCCGGGGTCGGGGATGATGGGAGCAGTGATACATTGTGTGATAGGAGATTAGATTGTGAGCTCCGGGGTCGGGGATGATGGGAGTAGTGATACATTGTGTGATAGGAGATTAGATTGTGAGCTCCGGGGTCGGGGATGATGGGAGTAGTGATACATTGTGTGATAGGAGATTAGATTGTGAGCTCCGGGGTCGGGGATGATGGGAGCAGTGATACATTGTGTGATAGGAGATTAGATTGTGAGCTCCGGGGTCGGGGATGATGGGAGCAGTGATACATTGTGTGATAGGAGATTAGATTGTGAGCTCCGGGGTCGGGGATGATGGGAGCAGTGATACATTGTGTGATAGGAGATTAGATTGTGAGCTCCGGGGTCGGGGATGATGGGAGCAGTGATACATTGTGTGATAGGAGATTAGATTGTGAGCTCCGGGGTCGGGGATGATGGGGAGCAGTGATACATTGTGTGATAGGAGATTAGATTGTGAGCTCTGGGGTCGGGGATGATGGGAGCAGTGATACATTGTGTGATAGGAGATTAGATTGTGAGCTCTGGGGTCGGGGATGATGGGAGCAGTGATACATTGTGTGATAGGAGATTAGATTGTGAGCTCCAGGGTCGGGGATGATGGGAGTAGTGATACATTGTGTGATAGGAGATTAGATTGTGAGCTCCGGGGTCGGGGATGATGGGAGCAGTGATACATTGTGTGATAGGAGATTAGATTGTGATCTCCGGGGTCGGGGATGATGGGAGCAGTGATACATTGTGTGATAGAGATTAGATTGTGAGCTCCGGGGTCGGGGATGATGGGAGCAGTGATACATTGTGTGATAGGATATTAGATTGTGAGCTCCGGGGTCGGGGATGATGGGAGCAGTGATACATTGTGTGATAGGAGATTAGATTGTGAGCTCCGGGGTCGGGGATGATGGGAGTAGTGATACATTGTGTGATAGGATATTAGATTGTGAGCTCCGGGGTCGGGGATGATGGGAGCAGTGATACATTGTGTGATAGGAGATTAGATTGTGAGCTCCGGGGTCAGGGATGATGGGAGCAGTGATACATTGTGTGATAGGAGATTAGATTGTGAGCTCCGGGGTCAGGGATGATGGGAGCAGTGATACATTGTGTGATAGGATATTAGATTGTGAGCTCCGGGGTCGGGATGATGGGAGCAGTGATACATTGTGTGATAGGAGATTAGATTGTGAGCTCCGGGGTCGGGGATGATGGGAGCAGTGATACATTGTGTGATAGGAGATTAGATTGTGAGCTCCGGGGTCGGGGATGATGGGAGCAGTGATACATTGTGTGATAGGAGATTAGATTGTGAGCTCCGGGGTCAGGGATGATGGGAGTAGTGATACATTGTGTGATAGATTAGATTGTGAGCTCCGGGGTCGGGGATGATGGGAGCAGTGATACATTGTGTGATAGATTAGATTGTGAGCTCCGGGGTCGGGGATGATGGGAGCAGTGATACATTGTGTGATAGGAGATTAGATTGTGAGCTCCGGGGTCGGGGATGATGGGAGCAGTGATACATTGTGTGATAGGAGATTAGATTGTGAGCTCTGGGGTCAGGGATGATGGGAGTAGTGATACATTGTGTGATAGGAGATTAGATTGTGAGCTCCGGGGTCGGGGATGATGGGGAGCAGTGATACATTGTGTGATAGGAGATTAGATTGTGAGCTCCAGGGTCGGGGATGATGGGAGCAGTGATACATTGTGTGATAGGAGATTAGATTGTGAGCTCCGGGGTCGGGGATGATGGGAGCAGTGATACATTGTGTGATAGGAGATTAGATTGTGAGCTCCGGGGTCAGGGATGATGGGAGTAGTGATACATTGTGTGATAGGAGATTAGATTGTGAGCTCCGGGGTCGGGGATGATGGGAGCAGTGATACATTGTGTGATAGGAGATTAGATTGTGAGCTCCAGGGTCGGGGATGATGGGAGCAGTGATACATTGTGTGATAGGAGATTAGATTGTGAGCTCCGGGGTCGGGGATGATGGGAGCAGTGATACATTGTGTGATAGGAGATTAGATTGTGAGCTCCGGGGTCAGGGATGATGGGAGTAGTGATACATTGTGTGATAGGAGATTAGATTGTGAGCTCCGGGGTCGGGGATGATGAGAGCAGTGATATATTGTGTGATAGATTAGATTGTGAGCTCCGGGGTCGGGGATGATGGGAGTAGTGATACACTGTGTGATAGGAGATTAGATTGTGAGCTCCGGGGTCGGGGATGATGGGAGCAGTGATACATTGTGTGATAGAGATTAGATTGTGAGCTCCGGGGTCGGGGATGATGGGAGCAGTGATACATTGTGTGATAGATTAGATTGTGAGCTCTGGGGTCGGGGATGATGGGAGTAGTGATACATTGTGTGATAGGAGATTAGATTGTGAGCTCCGGGGTCGGGGATGATGGGAGCAGTGATACATTGTGTGATAGGAGATTAGATTGTGAGCTCCGGGGTCGGGATGATGGGAGCAGTGATACATTGTGTGATAGGAGATTAGATTGTGAGCTCCGGGGTCAGGGATGATGGGGAGTTGATACATTGTGTGATAGGAGATTAGATTGTGAGCTCCGGGGTCAGGGATGATGGGAGTAGTGATACATTGTGTGATAGGAGATTAGATTGTGAGCTCCGGGGTCGGGGATGATGGGAGCAGTGATACATTGTGTGATAGGAGATTAGATTGTGAGCTCCGGGGTCGGGGATGATGGGAGCAGTGATACATTGTGTGATAGGAGATTAGATTGTGAGCTCCGGGGTCGGGGATGATGGGAGCAGTGATACATTGTGTGATAGGAGATTAGATTGTGAGCTCCGGGGTCGGGGATGATGGGAGCAGTGATACATTGTGTGATAGGAGATTAGATTGTGAGCTCCGGGGTCAGGGATGATGGGAGTAGTGATACATTGTGTGATAGGAGATTAGATTGTGAGCTCCGGGGTCGGGGATGATGGGAGCAGTGATACATTGTGTGATAGGAGATTAGATTGTGAGCTCCGGGGTCAGGGATGATGGGAGCAGTGATACATTGTGTGATACATTAGATTGTGAGCTCCGGGGTCGGGGATGATGGGAGCAGTGATACATTGTGTGATAGGAGATTAGATTGTGAGCTCCGGGGTCGGGGATGATGGGAGTAGTGATACATTGTGTGATAGGAGATTAGATTGTGAGCTCCGGGGTCGGGGATGATGGGAGTAGTGATACATTGTGTGATAGGAGATTAGATTGTGAGCTCTGGGGTCGGGGATGATGGGGAGTAGTGATACATTGTGTGATAGGAGATTAGATTGTGAGCTCCGGGGTCGGGGATGATGGGAGCAGTGATACATTGTGTGATAGGAGATTAGATTGTGAGCTCCGGGGTCGGGGATGATGGGAGCAGTGATACATTGTGTGATAGATTAGATTGTGAGCTCCGGGGTCGGGGATGATGGGAGCAGTGATACATTGTGTGATAGGAGATTAGATTGTGAGCTCCGGGGTCGGGGATGATGGGAGCAGTGATACATTGTGTGATAGGAGATTAGATTGTGAGCTCCGGGGTCGGGGATGATGGGAGCAGTGATACATTGTGTGATAGATTAGATTGTGAGCTCCGGGGTCGGGGATGATGGGAGCAGTGATACATTGTGTGATAGGAGATTAGATTGTGAGCTCCGGGGTCGGGGATGATGGGAGCAGTGATACATTGTGTGATAGGAGATTAGATTGTGAGCTCCGGGGTCGGGGATGATGGGAGTAGTGATACATTGTGTGATAGGAGATTAGATTGTGATCTCCGGGGTCGGGGATGATGGGAGTAGTGATACATTGTGTGATAGGAGATTAGATTGTGAGCTCCGGGGTCGGGGATGATGGGGAGCAGTGATACATTGTGTGATAGGAGATTAGATTGTGAGCTCCGGGGTCGGGGATGATGGGAGTAGTGATACATTGTGTGATAGGAGATTAGACTGTGAGCTCCGGGGTCGGGGATGATGGGAGCAGTGATACATTGTGTGATAGGAGATTAGATTGTGAGCTCCGGGGTCGGGGATGATGAGAGCAGTGATACATTGTGTGATAGGAGATTAGATTGTGAGCTCTGGGGTCAGGGATGATGGGAGCAGTGATACATTGTGTGATAGGAGATTAGATTGTGAGCTCCGGGGTCGGGGATGATGGGAGCAGTGATACATTGTGTGATAGGAGATTAGATTGTGAGCTCCGGGGTCAGGGATGATGGGAGCAGTGATACATTGTGTGATAGATTAGATTGTGAGCTCCGGGGTCGGGGATGATGGGAGCAGTGATACATTGTGTGATAGATTAGATTGTGAGCTCCGGGTCGGGGATGATGGGAGTAGTGATACATTGTGTGATAGGAGATTAGATTGTGAGCTCCGGGGTCGGGGATGATGGGAGCAGTGATACATTGTGTGATAGATTAGATTGTGAGCTCCGGGGTCGGGGATGATGGGAGCAGTGATACATTGTGTGATAGGAGATTAGATTGTGAGCTCCGGGGTCGGGGATGATGGGAGTAGTGATACATTGTGTGATAGGAGATTAGATTGTGAGCTCCGGGGTCGGGGATGATGGGAGCAGTGATACATTGTGTGATAGGAGATTAGATTGTGAGCTCCGGGGTCGGGGATGATGGGAGCAGTGATACATTGTGTGATAGGAGATTAGATTGTGAGCTCCAGGGGTCAGGGATGATGGGAGCAGTGATACATTGTGTGATAGGAGATTAGATTGTGAGCTCCGGGGTCGGGGATGATGGGAGCAGTGATACATTGTGTGATAGGAGATTAGATTGTGAGCTCCGGGGTCGGGGATGATGGGAGCAGTGATACATTGTGTGATAGGAGATTAGATTGTGAGCTCCAGGGGTCGGGGATGATGGGAGCAGTGATACATTGTGTGATAGATTAGATTGTGAGCTCCGGGGTCGGGGATGATGGGAGCAGTGATACATTGTGTGATAGGAGATTAGATTGTGAGCTCCGGGGTCGGGGATGATGGGAGCAGTGATACATTGTGTGATAGGAGATTAGATTGTGAGCTCCGGGGTCGGGGATGATGGGAGCAGTGATACATTGTGTGATAGGAGATTAGATTGTGAGCTCCGGGGTCGGGGATGATGGGAGCAGTGATACATTGTGTGATAGATTAGATTGTGAGCTCCGGGGCCGGGGATGATGGGAGCAGTGATACATTGTGTGATAGGAGATTAGATTGTGAGCTCCGGGGTCGGGGATGATGGGAGCAGTGATACATTGTGTGATAGAAGATTAGATTGTGAGCTCCGGGGTCGGGGATGATGGGAGCAGTGATACATTGTGTGATAGGAGATTAGATTGTGAGCTCCGGGGTCAGGGATGATGGGAGCAGTGATACATTGTGTGATAGATTAGATTGTGAGCTCCGGGGTCGGGGATGATGGGAGCAGTGATACATTGTGTGATAGATTAGATTGTGAGCTCCGGGGTCGGGGATGATGGGAGCAGTGATACATTGTGTGATAGGAGATTAGATTGTGAGCTCCGGGGTCGGGGATGATGGGAGTAGTGATACATTGTGTGATAGGAGATTAGACTGTGAGCTCCGGGGTCGGGGATGATGGGAGCAGTGATACATTGTGTGATAGGAGATTAGATTGTGAGCTCCGGGGTCGGGGATGATGAGAGCAGTGATACATTGTGTGATAGGAGATTAGATTGTGAGCTATGGGGTCAGGGATGATGGGAGCAGTGATACATTGTGTGATAGGAGATTAGATTGTGAGCTCCGGGGTCGGGGATGATGGGAGTAGTGATACATTGTGTGATAGGAGATTAGATTGTGAGCTCCGGGGTCGGGGATGATGGGAGCAGTGATACATTGTGTGATAGGAGATTAGATTGTGAGCTCCGGGGTCAGGGATGATGGGAGCAGTGATACATTGTGTGATAGGAGATTAGATTGTGAGCTCTGGGGTCGGGGATGATGGGAGCAGTGATACATTGTGTGATAGGAGATTAGATTGTGAGCTCCGGGGTCGGGGATGATGGGAGCAGTGATACATTGTGTGATAGATTAGATTGTGAGCTCCGGGGTCGGGGATGATGGGAGTAGTGATACATTGTGTGGTAGGAGATTAGATTGTGAGCTCCGGGGTCGGGGATGATGGGAGCAGTGATACATTGTGTGATAGGAGATTAGATTGTGAGCTCCGGGGTCGGGGATGATGGGAGCAGTGATACATTGTGTGATAGGAGATTAGACTGTGAGCTCCGGGGTCAGGGATGATGGGAGCAGTGATACATTGTGTGATAGGAGATTAGATTGTGAGCTCCGGGGTCGGGGATGATGGGAGCAGTGATACATTGTGTGATAGGAGATTAGATTGTGAGCTCCGGGGTCGGGGATGATGGGAGCAGTGATACATTGTGTGATAGGAGATTAGATTGTGAGCTCCGGGGTCGGGGATGATGGGAGCAGTGATACATTGTGTGATAGGAGATTAGATTGTGAGCTCTGGGGTCCGGGATGATGGGAGTAGTGATACATTGTGTGATAGGAGATTAGATTGTGAGCTCTGGGGGTCAGGGATGATGGGAGCAGTGATACATTGTGTGATAGGAGATTAGATTGTGAGCTCCGGGGTCGGGGATGATGGGAGCAGTGATATATTGTGTGATAGGAGATTAGATTGTGAGCTCCGGGGTCGGGGATGATGGGAGCAGTGATACATTGTGTGATAGGAGATTAGACTGTGAGCTCCGGGGTCAGGGATGATGGGAGCAGTGATACATTGTGTGATAGGAGATTAGATTGTGAGCTCCGGGGTCGGGGATGATGAGAGTAGTGATACATTGTGTGATAGGAGATTAGATTGTGAGCTCCGGGGTCGGGGATGATGGGAGCAGTGATACATTGTGTGATAGGAGATTAGATTGTGAGCTCCGGGGTCGGGGATGATGGGAGCAGTGATACATTGTGTGATAGATTAGATTGTGAGCTCCGGGGTCGGGGATGATGGGAGTAGTGATACATTGTGTGGTAGGAGATTAGATTGTGAGCTCCGGGGTCGGGGATGATGGGAGCAGTGATACATTGTGTGATAGGAGATTAGATTGTGAGCTCCGGGGTCGGGGATGATGGGAGCAGTGATACATTGTGTGATAGGAGATTAGATTGTGAGCTCCGGGGTCGGGGATGATGGGAGTAGTGATACATTGTGTGATAGGAGATTAGATTGTGAGCTCCGGGGTCGGGGATGATGGGAGCAGTGATACATTGTGTGATAGGAGATTAGATTGTGAGCTCCGGGGTCGGGGATGATGGGAGCAGTGATACATTGTGTAATAGAGATTAGATTGTGAGCTCCGGGGTCGGGGATGATGGGAGCAGTGATACATTGTGTGATAGGAGATTAGATTGTGAGCTCCGGGGTCGGGGATGATGGGAGCAGTGATACATTGTGTGATACATTAGATTGTGAGCTCCGGGGTCAGGGATGATGGGAGCAGTGATACATTGTGTGATAGGAGATTAGATTGTGAGCTCCGGGGTCGGGGATGATGGGAGCAGTGATACATTGTGTGATAGGAGATTAGATTGTGAGCTCCGGGGTCGGGGATGATGGGAGCAGTGATACATTGTGTGATAGGATATTAGATTGTGAGCTCCGGGGTCGGGGATGATGGGAGCAGTGATACATTGTGTGATAGGAGATTAGATTGTGAGCTCCGGGGTCGGGGATGATGGGAGTAGTGATACATTGTGTGATAGGAGATTAGATTGTGAGCTCCGGGGTCGGGGATGATGGGAGCAGTGATACATTGTGTGATAGGAGATTAGATTGTGAGCTCCGGGGTCGGGGATGATGGGAGCAGTGATACATTGTGTAATAGAGATTAGATTGTGAGCTCCGGGGTCGGGGATGATGGGAGCAGTGATACATTGTGTAATAGAGATTAGATTGTGAGCTCCGGGGTCGGGGATGATGGGAGCAGTGATACATTGTGTGATAGGAGATTAGATTGTGAGCTCCGGGGTCGGGGATGAAGGGAGCAGTGATACATTGTGTGATAGGAGATTAGATTGTGAGCTCCGGGGTCGGGGATGATGGGAGCAGTGATACATTGTGTGATACATTAGATTGTGAGCTCCGGGGTCGGGGATGATGGGAGCAGTGATACATTGTGTGATAGGAGATTAGATTGTGAGCTCCGGGGTCGGGGATGATGGGAGCAGTGATACATTGTGTGATAGGAGATTAGATTGTGAGCTCCGGGGTCGGGGATGATGGGAGCAGTGATACATTGTGTGATAGGAGATTAGATTGTGAGCTCTGGGGTCGGGGATGATGGGAGCAGTGATACATTGTGTGATAGGAGATTAGATTGTGAGCTCCGGGGTCGGGGATGATGGGAGCAGTGATACATTGTGTGATAGGAGATTAGATTGTGAGCTCTGGGGTCAGGGATGATGGGAGCAGTGATACATTGTGTGATAGGAGATTAGATTGTGAGCTCCGGGGTCGGGGATGATGGGAGCAGTGATACATTGTGTGATAGATTAGATTGTGAGCTCCGGGGTCGGGGATGATGGGAGCAGTGATACATTGTGTGATAGGAGATTAGATTGTGAGCTCCGGGGTCGGGGATGATGGGAGTAGTGATACATTGTGTGATAGGAGATTAGATTGTGAGCTCCGGGGTCAGGGATGATGGGAGCAGTGATACATTGTGTGATAGGAGATTAGATTGTGAGCTCTGGGGTCAGGGATGATGGGAGTAGTGATACATTGTGTGATAGGAGATTAGATTGTGAGCTCCGGGGTCGGGGATGATGGGAGCAGTGATACATTGTGTGATAGGAGATTAGATTGTGAGCTCCGGGGTCGGGGATGATGGGAGTAGTGATACATTGTGTGATAGGAGATTAGATTGTGAGCTCCGGGGTCGGGGATGATGGGAGCAGTGATACATTGTGTGATAGATTAGATTGTGAGCTCCGGGGTTGGGGATGATGGGAGCAGTGATACATTGTGTGATAGGAGATTAGATTGTGAGCTCCGGGGTCGGGGATGATGGGAGCAGTGATACATTGTGTGATAGGAGATTAGATTGTGAGCTCTGGGGTCGGGGATGATGGGAGCAGTGATACATTTGTGTGATAGGAGATTAGATTGTGAGCTCCGGGGTCGGGGATGATGGGAGCAGTGATACATTGTGTGATAGATTAGATTGTGAGCTCCGGGGTCGGGGATGATGGGAGTAGTGATACATTGTGTGATAGATTAGATTGTGAGCTCCGGGGTCGGGGATGATGGGAGTAGTGATACATTGTGTGATAGATTAGATTGTGAGCTCCGGGGTCAGGGATGATGGGAGTAGTGATACATTGTGTGATAGGAGATTAGATTGTGAGCTCCGGGGTCGGGGATGATGGGAGCAGTGATACATTGTGTGATAGGAGATTAGATTGTGAGCTCTGGGGTCAGGGATGATGGGAGTAGTGATACATTGTATGATAGGAGATTAGATTGTGAGCTCCGGGGTCGGGGATGATGGGAGCAGTGATACATTGTGTGATAGGAGATTAGATTGTGAGCTCCGGGGTCGGGGATGATGAGAGTAGTGATACATTGTGTGATAGGAGATTAGATTGTGAGCTCCGGGGTCGGGGATGATGGGAGCAGTGATACATTGTGTGATAGGAGATTAGATTGTGAGCTCCGGGGTCGGGGATGATGGGAGTAGTGATACATTGTGTGATAGATTAGATTGTGAGCTCCGGGGTCGGGGATGATGGGAGCAGTGATACATTGTGTGATAGGAGATTAGATTGTGAGCTCCGGGGTCGGGATGATGGGAGCAGTGATACATTGTGTGATAGGAGATTAGATTGTGAGCTCCGGGGTCGGGGATGATGGGAGCAGTGATACATTTGTGTGATAGGAGATTAGATTGTGAGCTCCGGGGTCGGGGATGATGGGAGTGGTGATACATTGTGTGATAGGAGATTAGATTGTGAGCTCTGGGGTCAGGGATGATGGGAGCAGTGATACATTGTGTGATAGGAGATTAGATTGTGAGCTCCGGAGTCGGGGATGATGGGAGCAGTGATACATTGTGTGATAGGAGATTAGATTGTGAGCTCCGGGGTCAGGGATGATGGGAGCAGTGATACATTGTGTGATAGGAGATTAGATTGTGAGCTCCGGGGTCGGGGATGATGGGAGCAGTGATACATTGTGTGATAGGAGATTAGATTGTGAGCTCCGGGGTCGGGGATGATGGGAGTGGTGATACATTGTGTGATAGGAGATTAGATTGTGAGCTCTGGGGTCAGGGATGATGGGAGTAGTGATACATTGTGTGATAGGAGATTAGATTGTGAGCTCCGGGGTCGGGGATGATGGGAGTGGTGATACATTGTGTGATAGGAGATTAGATTGTGAGCTCTGGGGTCAGGGATGATGGGAGCAGTGATACATTGTGTGATAGGAGATTAGATTGTGAGCTCTGGGGTCAGGGATGATGGGAGTAGTGATACATTGTATGATAGGAGATTAGATTGTGAGCTCCGGGGTCGGGGATGATGGGAGCAGTGATACATTGTGTGATAGGAGATTAGATTGTGAGCTCCGGGGTCGGGGATGATGAGAGTAGTGATACATTGTGTGATAGGAGATTAGATTGTGAGCTCCGGGGTCGGGGATGATGGGAGCAGTGATACATTGTGTGATAGGAGATTAGATTGTGAGCTCCGGGGTCGGGGATGATGGGAGTAGTGATACATTGTGTGATAGATTAGATTGTGAGCTCCGGGGTCGGGGATGATGGGAGCAGTGATACATTGTGTGATAGGAGATTAGATTGTGAGCTCCGGGGTCGGGGATGATGGGAGCAGTGATACATTGTGTGATAGGAGATTAGATTGTGAGCTCCGGGGTCGGGGATGATGGGAGCAGTGATAAATTGTGTGATAGGAGATTAGATTGTGAGCTCCGGGGTCGGGGATGATGGGAGTAGTGATACATTGTGTGATAGATTAGATTGTGAGCTCCGGGGTCAGGGATGATGGGAGTAGTGATACATTGTGTGATAGGAGATTAGATTGTGAGCTCCGGGGTCGGGGATGATGGGAGCAGTGATACATTGTGTGATAGGAGATTAGATTGTGAGCTCCGGGGTCAGGGATGATGGGAGCAGTGATACATTGTGTGATAGGAGATTAGATTGTGAGCTCCGGGGTCGGGGATGATGGGAGCAGTGATACATTGTGTGATAGGAGATTAGATTGTGAGCTCCGGGGTCGGGGATGATGGGAGCAGTGATACATTGTGTGATAGGAGATTAGATTGTGAGCTCCGGGGTCGGGGATGATGGGAGCAGTGATACATTGTGTGATAGGAGATTAGATTGTGAGCTCTGGAGTCGGGGATGATGGGAGCAGTGATACATTGTGTGATAGGAGATTAGATTGTGAGCTCCGGGGTCGGGGATGATGGGAGCAGTGATACATTGTGTGATAGGAGATTAGATTGTGAGCTCTGGAGTCGGGGATGATGGGAGCAGTGATACATTGTGTGATAGGAGATTAGATTGTGAGCTCCGGGGTCGGGGATGATGGGAGCAGTGATACATTGTGTGATAGGAGATTAGATTGTGAGCTCCGGGGTCGGGGATGATGAGAGCAGTGATACATTGTGTGATAGGAGATTAGATTGTGAGCTCCGGGGTCGGGGATGATGGGAGCAGTGATACATTGTGTGATAGGAGATTAGATTGTGAGCTCCGGGGTCAGGGATGATGGGAGCAGTGATACATTGTGTGATAGAGATTAGATTGTGAGCTCCGGGGTCAGGGATGATGGGAGTAGTGATACATTGTGTGATAGGAGATTAGATTGTGAGCTCCGGGGTCGGGGATGATGGGAGCAGTGATACATTGTGTGATAGGGGATTAGATTGTGAGCTCCGGGGTCAGGGATGATGGGAGTAGTGATACATTGTGTGATAGGAGATTAGATTGTGAGCTCCGGGGTCGGGGATGATGGGAGCAGTGATACATTGTGTGATAGGAGATTAGATTGTGAGCTCTGGGGTCAGGGATGATGGGAGCAGTGATACATTGTGTGATAGGAGATTAGATTGTGAGCTCCGGGGTCGGGGATGATGGGAGCAGTGATACATTGTATGATAGGAGATTAGATTGTGAGCTCCGGGGTCGGGGATGATGGGAGCAGTGATACATTGTGTGATAGGAGATTAGATTGTGAGCTCCGGGGTCGGGGATGATGAGAGTAGTGATACATTGTGTGATAGGAGATTAGATTGTGAGCTCCGGGGTCGGGGATGATGGGAGCAGTGATACATTGTGTGATAGATTAGATTGTGAGCTCCGGGGTCGGGGATGATGGGAGCAGTGATACATTGTGTGATAGGAGATTAGATTGTGAGCTCCGGGGTCGGGATGATGGGAGCAGTGATACATTGTGTGATAGGAGATTAGATTGTGAGCTCCGGGGTCGGGGATGATGGGAGCAGTGATACATTTGTGTGATAGGAGATTAGATTGTGAGCTCCGGGGTCGGGGATGATGGGAGTGGTGATACATTGTGTGATAGGAGATTAGATTGTGAGCTCTGGGGTCAGGGATGATGGGAGCAGTGATACATTGTGTGATAGGAGATTAGATTGTGAGCTCCGGGGTCGGGGATGATGGGAGCAGTGATACATTGTGTGATAGGAGATTAGATTGTGAGCTCCGGGGTCGGGGATGATGGGAGTGGTGATACATTGTGTGATAGGAGATTAGATTGTGAGCTCTGGGGTCAGGGATGATGGGAGCAGTGATACATTGTGTGATAGGAGATTAGATTGTGAGCTCCGGGGTCGGGGATGATGGGAGTAGTGATACATTGTGTGATAGGAGATTAGACTGTGAGCTCCGGGGTCGGGGATGATGGGAGCAGTGATACATTGTGTGATAGGAGATTAGATTGTGAGCTCCGGGGTCGGGGATGATGGGAGCAGTGATAAATTGTGTGATAGGAGATTAGATTGTGAGCTCCGGGGTCGGGGATGATGGGAGCAGTGATACATTGTGTGATAGGAGATTAGATTGTGAGCTCCGGGGTCGGGGATGATGGGAGCAGTGATACATTGTGTGATAGATTAGATTGTGAGCTCCGGGGTCGGGGATGATGGGAGCAGTGATACATTGTGTGATAGATTAGATTGTGAGCTCCGGGGTCGGGGATGATGGGAGTAGTGATACATTGTGTGATAGGAGATTAGATTGTGAGCTCCGGGGTCGGGGATGAAGGGAGCAGTGATACATTGTGTGATATATTAGATTGTGAGCTCCGGGGTCGGGGATGATGGGAGCAGTGATACATTGTGTGATAGGAGATTAGATTGTGAGCTCCGGGGTCGGGGATGATGGGAGCAGTGATACATTGTGTGATAGGAGATTAGATTGTGAGCTCTGGGGTCGGGGATGATGGGAGCAGTGATACATTGTGTGATAGGAGATTAGATTGTGAGCTCCGGGGTCGGGGATGATGGGAGCAGTGATACATTGTGTGATAGGAGATTAGATTGTGAGCTCCGGGGTCGGGGATGATGGGAGCAGTGATACATTGTGTGATAGGAGATTAGATTGTGAGCTCCGGGGTCGGGGATGATGGGAGCAGTGATACATTGTGTAATAGAGATTAGATTGTGAGCTCCGGGGTCGGGGATGATGGGAGCAGTGATACATTGTGTGATAGGAGATTAGATTGTGAGCTCCGGGGTCGGGGATGATGGGAGTAGTGATACATTGTGTGATAGGAGATTAGATTGTGAGCTCCGGGGTCGGGGATGATGGGAGCAGTGATACATTGTGTGATAGGAGATTAGATTGTGAGCTCCGGGGTCGGGGATGATGGGAGCAGTGATACATTGTGTGATAGGAGATTAGATTGTGAGCTCCGGGGTCGGGGATGATGGGAGCAGGGATACATTGTGTGATAGGAGATTAGATTGTGAGCTCCGGGGTCAGGGATGATGGGAGTAGTGATACATTGTGTGATAGGAGATTAGATTGTGAGCTCCGGGGTCGGGGATGATGGGAGCAGTGATACATTGTGTGATAGGAGATTAGATTGTGAGCTCCGGGGTCGGGGATGATGGGAGCAGTGATACATTGTGTGATAGGAGATTAGATTGTGAGCTCCGGGGTCGGGGATGATGGGAGCAGTGATACATTGTGTGATAGGAGATTAGATTGTGAGCTCCGGGGTCGGGGATGATGGGAGTAGTGATACATTGTGTGATAGGAGATTAGATTGTGAGCTCCGGGGTCAGGGATGATGGGAGCAGTGATACATTGTGTGATAGGAGATTAGATTGTGAGCTCCGGGGTCGGGGATGATGGGAGCAGTGATACATTGTGTGATAGGAGATTAGATTGTGAGCTCCGGGGTCGGGGATGATGGGAGTAGTGATACATTGTGTGATAGGAGATTAGATTGTGAGCTCCGGGGTCGGGGATGATGGGAGCAGTGATACATTGTGTGATAGATTAGATTGTGAGCTCCGGGGTCGGGGATGATGGGAGCAGTGATACATTGTGTGATAGATTAGATTGTGAGCTCCGGGGTCGGGGATGATGGGAGTAGTGATACATTGTGTGATAGATTAGATTGTGAGCTCCGGGGTCGGGGATGATGGGAGTAGTGATACATTGTGTGATAGGGGATTAGATTGTGAGCTCCGGGGTCGGGGATGATGGGAGCAGTGATACATTGTGTGATAGGAGATTAGATTGTGAGCTCCGGGGTCGGGGATGATGGGAGTAGTGATACATTGTGTGATAGGAGATTAGATTGTGAGCTCCGGGGTCGGGGATGATGGGAGCAGTGATACATTGTGTGATAGGAGATTAGATTGTGAGCTCCGGGGTCAGGGATGATGGGAGTAGTGATACATTGTGTGATAGGAGATTAGATTGTGAGCTCCGGGGTCGGGGATGATGGGAGTAGTGATACATTGTGTGATAGGAGATTAGATTGTGAGCTCCGGGGTCGGGGATGATGGGAGTAGTGATACATTGTGTGATAGATTAGATTGTGAGCTCTGGGGTCGGGGATGATGGGAGCAGTGATACATTGTGTGATAGCAGATTAGATTGTGAGCTCCGGGGTCAGGGATGATGGGAGTAGTGATACATTGTGTGATAGGAGATTAGATTGTGAGCTCCGGGGTCGGGGATGATGGGAGTAGTGATACATTGTGTGATAGGAGATTAGATTGTGAGCTCCGGGGTCGGGGATGATGGGAGTAGTGATACATTGTGTGATAGGAGATTAGATTGTGAGCTCCGGGGTCGGGGATGATGGGAGCAGTGATACATTGTGTGATAGGAGATTAGATTGTGAGCTCCGGGGTCGGGGATGATGGGAGTAGTGATACATTGTGTGATAGGAGATTAGATTGTGAGCTCCGGGGTCGGGGATGATGGGAGCAGTGATACATTGTGTGATAGAGATTAGATTGTGAGCTCCGGGGTCAGGGATGATGGGAGCAGTGATACATTGTGTGATAGGAGATTAGATTGTGAGCTCCGGGGTCGGGGATGATGGGAGCAGTGATACATTGTGTGATAGGAGATTAGATTGTGAGCTCCGGGGTCGGGGATGATGGGAGTAGTGATACATTGTGTGATAGGAGATTAGATTGTGAGCTCCGGGGTCGGGGATGATGGGAGCAGTGATACATTGTGTGATAGGAGATTAGATTGTGAGCTCTGGGGTCGGGGATGATGGGAGCAGTGATACATTGTGTGATAGGAGATTAGATTGTGAGCTCCGGGGTCGGGGATGATGGGAGCAGTGATACATTGTGTGATAGGAGATTAGATTGTGAGCTCCGGGGTCGGGGATGATGAGAGCAGTGATACATTGTGTGATAGGAGATTAGATTGTGAGCTCCGGGGTCAGGGATGATGGGAGCAGTGATACATTGTGTGATAGGAGATTAGATTGTGAGCTCCGGGGTCGGGGATGATGGGAGTAGTGATACATTGTGTGATAGGAGATTAGATTGTGAGCTCCGGGGTCGGGGATGATGGGAGCAGTGATACATTGTGTGATAGGAGATTAGATTGTGAGCTCCGGGGTCGGGGATGATGGGAGTAGTGATACATTGTGTGATAGGAGATTAGATTGTGAGCTCCGGGGTCGGGGATGATGGGAGTAGTGATACATTGTGTGATAGATTAGATTGTGAGCTCCGGGGTCAGGGATGATGGGAGCAGTGATACATTGTGTGATAGGAGATTAGATTGTGAGCTCCAGGGTCGGGGATGATGGGAGCAGTGATACATTGTGTGATAGCAGATTAGATTGTGAGCTCCGGGGTCAGGGATGATGGGAGCAGTGATACATTGTGTGATAGGATATTAGATTGTGAGCTCCGGGGTCAGGGATGATGGGAGCAGTGATACACTGTGTGATAGGAGATTAGATTGTGAGCTCCGGGGTCGGGGATGATGGGAGCAGTGATACACTGTGTGATAGGAGATTAGATTGTGAGCTCCGGGGTCGGGGATGATGGGAGTAGTGATACATTGTGTGATAGGAGATTAGATTGTGAGCTCCGGGGTCGGGGATGATGGGAGCAGTGATACATTGTGTGATAGGAGATTAGATTGTGAGCTCCGGGGTCGGGGATGATGGGAGCAGTGATACATTGTGTGATAGGAGATTAGATTGTGAGCTCCGGGGTCAGGGATGATGGGAGCAGTGATACATTGTGTGATAGGATATTAGATTGTGAGCTCCGGGGTCAGGGATGATGGGAGCAGTGATACATTGTGTGATAGGAGATTAGATTGTGAGCTCCGGGGTCAGGGATGATGGGAGTAGTGATACATTGTGTGATAGAGATTAGATTGTGAGCTCCGGGGTCGGGGATGATGGGAGCAGTGATACATTGTGTGATAGGAGATTAGATTGTGAGCTCCGGGGTCGGGGATGATGGGAGTAGTGATACATTGTGTGATAGGAGATTAGATTGTGAGCTCCGGGGTCAGGGATGATGGGAGCAGTGATACATTGTGTGATAGGAGATTAGATTGTGAGCTCCGGGGTCGGGGATGATGGGAGCAGTGATACATTGTGTGATAGGAGATTAGATTGTGAGCTCCGGGGTCGGGGATGATGGGAGCAGTGATACATTGTGTGATAGCAGATTAGATTGTGAGCTCCGGGGTCGGGGATGATGGGAGCAGTGGTACATTGTGTGATAGGAGATTAGATTGTGAGCTCCGGGGTCGGGGATGATGGGAGCAGTGATACATTGTGTGATATATTAGATTGTGAGCTCCGGGGTCGGGGATGATGGGAGCAGTGATACATTGTGTGATAGGAGATTAGATTGTGAGCTCCGGGGTCGGGGATGATGGGAGTAGTGATACATTGTGTGATAGGAGATTAGATTGTGAGCTCCGGGGTCGGGGATGATGGGAGCAGTGATACACTGTGTGATAGGAGATTAGATTGTGAGCTCTGGGGTCGGGGATGATGGGAGTAGTGATACATTGTGTGATAGGAGATTAGATTGTGAGCTCCGGGGTCAGGGATGATGGGAGTAGTGATACACTGTGTGATAGGAGATTAGATTGTGAGCTCCGGGGTCGGGGATGATGGGAGCAGTGATACACTGTGTGATAGGAGATTAGATTGTGAGCTCCGGGGTCGGGGATGATGGGAGCAGTGATACATTGTGTGATAGGAGATTAGATTGTGAGCTCCGGGGTCGGGGATGATGGGAGCAGTGATACACTGTGTGATAGGAGATTAGATTGTGAGCTCTGGGGTCGGGGATGATGGGAGCAGTGATACATTGTGTGATAGGAGATTAGATTGTGAGCTCCGGGGTCGGGGATGATGGGAGTAGTGATACATTGTGTGATAGGAGATTAGATTGTGAGCTCCGGGGTCGGGGATGATGGGAGCAGTGATACATTGTGTGATAGGAGATTAGATTGTGAGCTCCGGGGTCGGGGATGATGGGAGCAGTGATACATTGTGTGATAGGAGATTAGATTGTGAGCTCCGGGGTCGGGGATGATGGGAGTAGTGATACATTGTGTGATAGGAGATTAGATTGTGAGCTCCAGGGTCGGGGATGATGGGAGCAGTGATACATTGTGTGATAGGAGATTAGATTGTGAGCTCCGGGGTCGGGGATGATGGGAGTAGTGATACATTGTGTGATAGGAGATTAGATTGTGAGCTCCGGGGTCGGGGATGATGGGAGCAGTGATACACTGTGTGATAGGAGATTAGATTGTGAGCTCCGGGGTCGGGGATGATGGGAGCAGTGATACATTGTGTGATAGGAGATTAGATTGTGGGCTCCGGGGTTGGGGATGATGGGAGCAGTGATACATTGTGTGATAGGAGATTAGATTGTGAGCTCCGGGGTCGGGGATGATGGGAGTAGTGATACATTGTGTGATAGGAGATTAGATTGTGACTTCTGGGGTCGGGGATGATGGGAGCAGTGATACATTGTGTGATAGGAGATTAGATTGTGAGCTCCGGGGTCGGGGATGATGAGAGCAGTGATACATTGTGTGATAGGAGATTAGATTGTGAGCTCCGGGGTCGGGGATGATGGGAGCAGTGATACATTGTGTGATAGGGGATTAGATTGTGAGCTCTGGGGTCGGGGATGATGGGAGTAGTGATACATTGTGTGATAGGGGATTAGATTGTGAGCTCCGGGGTCGGGGATGATGGGAGTAGTGATACATTGTGTGATAGGAGATTAGATTGTGAGCTCTGGGGTCGGGGATGATGGGAGTAGTGATACATTGTGTGATAGGAGATTAGATTGTGACCTCTGGGGTCGGGGATGATGGGAGCAGTGATACATTGTGTGATAGGAGATTAGATTGTGATCTCCGGGGTCAGGGATGATGGGAGCAGTGATACATTGTGTGATAGGAGATTAGATTGTGATCTCCGGGGTCGGGGATGATGGGAGCAGTGATACATTGTGTGATACATTAGATTGTGAGCTCCGGGGTCGGGGATGATGGGAGCAGTGATACATTGTGTGATAGGAGATTAGATTGTGAGCTCCGGGGTCGGGGATGATGGGAGTAGTGATACATTGTGTGATAGGAGATTAGATTGTGAGCTCCGGGGTCGGGGATGATGGGAGTAGTGATACATTGTGTGATAGGAGATTAGATTGTGATCTCCGGGGTCGGGGATGATGGGAGCAGTGATACATTGTGTGATAGGAGATTAGATTGTGAGCTCCGGGGTCGGGGATGATGGGAGCAGTGATACATTGTGTGATAGATTAGATTGTGAGCTCCGGGGTCGGGGATGATGGGAGCAGTGATACATTGTGTGATAGGAGATTAGATTGTGAGCTCCGGGGTCGGGGATGATGGGAGCAGTGATACATTGTGTGATAGGAGATTAGATTGTGAGCTCCGGGGTCGGGGATGATGGGAGCAGTGATACATTGTGTGATAGGAGATTAGATTGTGAGCTCCGGGGTCGGGGATGATGGGAGCAGTGATACACTGTGTGATAGGAGATTAGATTGTGAGCTCTGGGGTCGGGGATGATGGGAGTAGTGATACATTGTGTGATAGGAGATTAGATTGTGAGCTCCGGGGTCGGGGATGATGAGAGTAGTGATACATTGTGTGATAGGAGATTAGATTGTGAGCTCCGGGGTCGGGGATGATGGGAGCAGTGATACATTGTGTGATAGGAGATTAGATTGTGAGCTCCGGGGTCGGGGATGATGGGAGCAGTGATACATTGTGTGATAGGATATTAGATTGTGAGCTCCGGGGTCAGGGATGATGGGAGTAGTGATACACTGTGTGATAGGAGATTAGATTGTGAGCTCTGGGGTCGGGGATGATGGGAGTAGTGATACATTGTGTGATAGGAGATTAGATTGTGAGCTCCGGGGTCGGGGATGATGAGAGTAGTGATACATTGTGTGATAGGAGATTAGATTGTGAGCTCCGGGGTCAGGGATGATGGGAGCAGTGATACATTGTGTGATAGGAGATTAGATTGTGAGCTCCGGGGTCGGGGATGATGGGAGCAGTGATACATTGTGTGATAGGAGATTAGATTGTGAGCTCCGGGGTCGGGGATGATGAGAGCAGTGATACATTGTGTGATAGGAGATTAGATTGTGAGCTCTGGGGACGGGGATGATGGGAGTAGTGATACATTGTGTGATAGGAGATTAGATTGTGAGCTCCGGGGTCGGGGATGATGAGAGTAGTGATACATTGTGTGATAGGAGATTAGATTGTGAGCTCTGGGGTCGGGGATGATGGGAGCAGTGATACATTGTGTGATAGATTAGATTGTGAGCTCCGGGGTCGGGGATGATGGGAGCAGTGATACATTGTGTGATAGGGGATTAGATTGTGAGCTCTGGGGTCGGGGATGATGGGAGTAGTGATACATTGTGTGATAGGGGATTAGATTGTGAGCTCCGGGGTCGGGGATGATGGGAGTAGTGATACATTGTGTGATAGGAGATTAGATTGTGAGCTCTGGGGTCGGGGATGATGGGAGTAGTGATACATTGTGTGATAGGAGATTAGATTGTGACCTCTGGGGTCGGGGATGATGGGAGCAGTGATACATTGTGTGATAGGAGATTAGATTGTGAGCTCCGGGGTCGGGGATGATGGGAGCAGTGATACATTGTGTGATAGGAGATTAGATTGTGATCTCCGGGGTCGGGGATGATGGGAGCAGTGATACATTGTGTGATAGGAGATTAGATTGTGATCTCCGGGGTCGGGGATGATGGGAGCAGTGATACATTGTGTGATAGGAGATTAGATTGTGAGCTCCGGGGTCGGGGATGATGGGAGCAGTGATACATTGTGTGATAGGAGATTAGATTGTGAGCTCCGGGGTCAGGGATGATGGGAGCAGTGATACATTGTGTGATAGGGGATTAGATTGTGAGCTCCGGGGTCGGGGATGATGGGAGCAGTGATACATTGTGTGATAGGAGATTAGATTGTGAGCTCCGGGGTCGGGGATGATGGGAGCAGTGATACATTGTGTGATAGGAGATTAGATTGTGAGCTCCGGGGTCGGGGATGATGGGAGCAGTGATACATTGTGTGATAGGAGATTAGATTGTGAGCTCCGGGGTCAGGGATGATGGGAGCAGTGATACATTGTGTGATAGGAGATTAGATTGTGAGCTCCGGGGTCGGGGATGATGGGAGCAGTGATACATTGTGTGATAGGAGATTAGATTGTGAGCTCCGGGGTCGGGGATGATGGGAGCAGTGATACACTGTGTGATAGGAGATTAGATTGTGAGCTCTGGGGTCGGGGATGATGGGAGTAGTGATACATTGTGTGATAGGAGATTAGATTGTGAGCTCCGGGGTCGGGGATGATGAGAGTAGTGATACATTGTGTGATAGGAGATTAGATTGTGAGCTCCGGGGTCGGGGATGATGGGAGCAGTGATACATTGTGTGATAGGATATTAGATTGTGAGCTCCGGGGTCGGGGATGATGAGAGTAGTGATACATTGTGTGATAGGAGATTAGATTGTGAGCTCCGGGGTCGGGGATGATGAGAGCAGTGATACATTGTGTGATAGGAGATTAGATTGTGAGCTCTGGGGTCGGGGATGATGGGAGTAGTGATACATTGTGTGATAGGAGATTAGATTGTGAGCTCCGGGGTCGGGGATGATGAGAGTAGTGATACATTGTGTGATAGGAGATTAGATTGTGAGCTCTGGGGTCGGGGATGATGGGAGCAGTGATACATTGTGTGATAGGAGATTAGATTGTGAGCTCCGGGGTCGGGGATGATGGGAGCAGTGATACATTGTGTGATAGGAGATTAGATTGTGAGCTCCGGGGTCGGGGATGATGGGAGCAGTGATACATTGTGTGATAGGAGATTAGATTGTGAGCTCCGGGGTCGGGGATGATGGGAGCAGTGATACATTGTGTGATAGGAGATTAGATTGTGAGCTCCGGGGTCAGGGATGATGGGAGCAGTGATACATTGTGTGATAGGAGATTAGATTGTGAGCTCCGGGGTCGGGGATGATGGGAGCAGTGATACATTGTGTGATAGGAGATTAGATTGTGAGCTCCGGGGTCGGGGATGATGGGAGCAGTGATACATTGTGTGATAGGAGATTAGATTGTGAGCTCCGGGGTCAGGGATGATGGGAGCAGTGATACATTGTGTGATAGGAGATTAGATTGTGAGCTCCGGGGTCGGGGATGATGGGAGCAGTGATACATTGTGTGATAGGAGATTAGATTGTGAGCTCCGGGGTCAGGGATGATGGGAGCAGTGATACATTGTGTGATAGGAGATTAGATTGTGAGCTCCGGGGTCGGGGATGATGGGAGCAGTGATACATTGTGTGATAGGAGATTAGATTGTGAGCTCCGGGGTCGGGGATGATGGGAGCAGTGATACATTGTGTGATAGGAGATTAGATTGTGAGCTCCGGGGTCGGGGATGATGGGAGCAGTGATACATTGTGTGATAGATTAGATTGTGAGCTCCGGGGTCAGGGATGATGGGAGCAGTGATACATTGTGTGATAGGAGATTAGATTGTGAGCTCCGGGGTCAGGGATGATGGGAGCAGTGATACATTGTGTGATAGGAGATTAGATTGTGAGCTCCGGGGTCAGGGATGATGGGAGCAGTGATACATTGTGTGATAGGAGATTAGATTGTGAGCTCCGGGGTCGGGGATGATGGGAGCAGTGATACATTGTGTAATAGGAGGTTAGATTGTGAGCTCCGGGGTCGGGAATGATGGGAGCAGTGATACATTGTGTGATAGGAGATTAGATTGTGAGCTCCGGGGTCGGGGATGATGGGAGTAGTGATACATTGTGTGATAGGAGATTAGATTGTGAGCTCCGGGGTCGGGGATGATGGGAGTAGTGATACATTGTGTGATAGGAGATTAGATTGTGAGCTCTGGGGTCGGGGATGATGGGAGTAGTGATACATTGTGTGATAGGAGATTAGATTGTGACCTCTGGGGTCGGGGATGATGGGAGCAGTGATACATTGTGTGATAGGAGATTAGATTGTGAGCTCCGGGGTCGGGGATGATGGGAGCAGTGATACATTGTGTGATAGGAGATTAGATTGTGATCTCCGGGGTCGGGGATGATGGGAGCAGTGATACATTGTGTGATAGGAGATTAGATTGTGAGCTCCGGGGTCGGGGATGATGGGAGCAGTGATACATTGTGTGATAGGAGATTAGATTGTGAGCTCCGGGGTCAGGGATGATGGGAGCAGTGATACATTGTGTGATAGGAGATTAGATTGTGATCTCCGGGGTCGGGGATGATGGGAGCAGTGATACATTGTGTGATAGGAGATTAGATTGTGATCTCCGGGGTCGGGGATGATGGGAGCAGTGATACATTGTGTGATAGGAGATTAGATTGTGAGCTCCGGGGTCGGGGATGATGGGAGCAGTGATACATTGTGTGATAGGAGATTAGATTGTGAGCTCCGGGGTCAGGGATGATGGGAGCAGTGATACATTGTGTGATAGGAGATTAGATTGTGAGCTCCGGGGTCGGGAATGATGGGAGCAGTGATACATTGTGTGATAGGAGATTAGATTGTGAGCTCTGGGGTCGGGGATGATGGGAGCAGTGATACATTGTGTGATAGGAGATTAGATTGTGATCTCCGGGGTCGGGGATGATGGGAGCAGTGATACATTGTGTGATAGGAGATTAGATTGTGAGCTCCGGGGTCGGGGATGATGGGAGCAGTGATACATTGTGTGATAGGAGATTAGATTGTGAGCTCCGGGGTCAGGGATGATGGGAGCAGTGATACATTGTGTGATAGGGGATTAGATTGTGAGCTCCGGGGTCGGGGATGATGGGAGCAGTGATACATTGTGTGATAGGAGATTAGATTGTGAGCTCCGGGGTCGGGGATGATGGGAGCAGTGATACATTGTGTGATAGGAGATTAGATTGTGAGCTCCGGGGTCGGGGATGATGGGAGCAGTGATACATTGTGTGATAGGAGATTAGATTGTGAGCTCCGGGGTCAGGGATGATGGGAGCAGTGATACATTGTGTGATAGGAGATTAGATTGTGAGCTCCGGGGTCGGGGATGATGGGAGCAGTGATACATTGTGTGATAGGAGATTAGATTGTGAGCTCCGGGGTCGGGGATGATGGGAGCAGTGATACACTGTGTGATAGGAGATTAGATTGTGAGCTCTGGGGTCGGGGATGATGGGAGTAGTGATACATTGTGTGATAGGAGATTAGATTGTGAGCTCCGGGGTCGGGGATGATGAGAGTAGTGATACATTGTGTGATAGGAGATTAGATTGTGAGCTCCGGGGTCGGGGATGATGGGAGCAGTGATACATTGTGTGATAGGATATTAGATTGTGAGCTCCGGGGTCAGGGATGATGGGAGTAGTGATACACTGTGTGATAGGAGATTAGATTGTGAGCTCTGGGGTCGGGGATGATGGGAGTAGTGATACATTGTGTGATAGGAGATTAGATTGTGAGCTCCGGGGTCGGGGATGATGAGAGTAGTGATACATTGTGTGATAGGAGATTAGATTGTGAGCTCCGGGGTCGGGGATGATGAGAGCAGTGATACATTGTGTGATAGGAGATTAGATTGTGAGCTCTGGGGTCGGGGATGATGGGAGTAGTGATACATTGTGTGATAGGAGATTAGATTGTGAGCTCCGGGGTCGGGGATGATGAGAGTAGTGATACATTGTGTGATAGGAGATTAGATTGTGAGCTCTGGGGTCGGGGATGATGGGAGCAGTGATACATTGTGTGATAGGAGATTAGATTGTGAGCTCCGGGGTCGGGGATGATGGGAGCAGTGATACATTGTGTGATAGGAGATTAGATTGTGAGCTCCGGGGTCGGGGATGATGGGAGCAGTGATACATTGTGTGATAGGAGATTAGATTGTGAGCTCCGGGGTCGGGGATGATGGGAGCAGTGATACATTGTGTGATAGGAGATTAGATTGTGAGCTCCGGGGTCAGGGATGATGGGAGCAGTGATACATTGTGTGATAGGAGATTAGATTGTGAGCTCCGGGGTCGGGAATGATGGGAGCAGTGATACATTGTGTGATAGGAGATTAGATTGTGAGCTCCGGGGTCGGGGATGATGGGAGTAGTGATACATTGTGTGATAGGAGATTAGATTGTGAGCTCCGGGGTCGGGGATGATGGGAGCAGTGATACATTGTGTGATAGGAGATTAGATTGTGAGCTCCGGGGTCGGGGATGATGGGAGCAGTGATACATTGTGTGATAGGAGATTAGATTGTGAGCTCCGGGGTCGGGGATGATGGGAGCAGTGATACATTGTGTGATAGGAGATTAGATTGTGAGCTCCGGGGTCAGGGATGATGGGAGCAGTGATACATTGTGTGATAGGAGATTAGATTGTGAGCTCCGGGGTCGGGAATGATGGGAGCAGTGATACATTGTGTGATAGGAGATTAGATTGTGAGCTCCGGGGTCGGGGATGATGGGAGCAGTGATACATTGTGTGATAGGAGATTAGATTGTGAGCTCCGGGGTCGGGGATGATGGGAGCAGTGATACATTGTGTGATAGATTAGATTGTGAGCTCCGGGGTCAGGGATGATGGGAGCAGTGATACATTGTGTGATAGGAGATTAGATTGTGAGCTCCGGGGTCAGGGATGATGGGAGCAGTGATACATTGTGTGATAGGAGATTAGATTGTGAGCTCCGGGGTCAGGGATGATGGGAGCAGTGATACATTGTGTGATAGGAGATTAGATTGTGAGCTCCGGGGTCGGGAATGATGGGAGCAGTGATACATTGTGTGATAGGAGATTAGATTGTGAGCTCCGGGGTCGGGGATGATGGGAGCAGTGATACATTGTGTGATAGATTAGATTGTGAGCTCCGGGGTCAGGGATGATGGGAGCAGTGATACATTGTGTGATAGGAGATTAGATTGTGAGCTCCGGGGTCGGGGATGATGGGAGCAGTGATACATTGTGTGATAGGAGATTAGATTGTGAGCTCCGGGGTCGGGGATGATGGGAGCAGTGATACATTGTGTGATAGATTAGATTGTGAGCTCTGGGGGTCGGGGATGATGGGAGCAGTGATACATTGTGTGATAGATTAGATTGTGAGCTCCGGGGTCGGGGATGATGGGAGCAGTGATACATTGTGTGATAGATTAGATTGTGAGCTCTGGGGGTCGGGGATGATGGGAGCAGTGATACATTGTGTGATAGATTAGATTGTGAGCTCCGGGGTCGGGGATGATGGGAGTAGTGATACATTGTATGATAGATTAGATTGTGAGCTCCGGGGTCGGGGATGATGGGAGTAGTGATACATTGTGTGATAGGAGATTAGACTGTGAGCTCCGGGGTCGGGGATGATGGGAGCAGTGATACATTGTGTGATAGGAGATTAGATTGTGAGCTCCGGGGTCGGGGATGATGGGAGCAGTGATACATTGTGTGATAGGAGATTAGATTGTGAGCTCCAGGGTCGGGGATGATGGGAGCAGTGATACATTGTGTGATAGGAGATTAGATTGTGAGCTCCGGGGTCGGGGATGATGGGAGTAGTGATACATTGTGTGATAGGAGATTAGATTGTGAGCTTCGGGGTCGGGGATGATGGGAGCAGTGATACATTGTGTGATAGGAGATTAGATTGTGAGCTCCGGGGTCGGGGATGATGGGAGCAGTAATACATTGTGTGATAGATTAGATTGTGAGCTCCGGGGTCGGGGATGATGGGAGCAGTGATACATTGTGTGATAGGAGATTAGATTGTGAGCTCCGGGGTCGGGGATGATGGGAGTAGTGATACATTGTGTGATAGGAGATTAGATTGTGAGCTCCGGGGTCGGGGATGATGGGAGCAGTGATACATTGTGTGATAGGAGATTAGATTGTGAGCTCCGGGGTCGGGGATGATGGGAGCAGTGATACATTGTGTGATAGGAGATTAGATTGTGAGCTCCGGGGTCGGGGATGATGGGAGCAGTGATACATTGTGTGATAGGAGATTAGATTGTGAGCTCCGGGGTCGGGGATGATGGGAGTAGTGATACATTGTGTGATAGGAGATTAGATTGTGAGCTCCGGGGTCGGGGATGATGGGAGCAGTGATACATTGTGTGATAGGAGATTAGATTGTGAGCTCTGGGGTCGGGGATGATGGGAGCAGTGATACATTGTGTGATAGGAGATTAGATTGTGAGCTCCGGGGTCGGGGATGATGGGAGCAGTGATACATTGTGTGATAGGAGATTAGATTGTGAGCTCCAGGGTCGGGGATGATGGGAGCAGTGATACATTGTGTGATAGGAGATTAGATTGTGAGCTCTGGGGTCGGGGATGATGGGAGCAGTGATACATTGTGTGATAGGAGATTAGATTGTGAGCTCCGGGGTCGGGGATGATGGGAGTAGTGATACATTGTGTGATAGATTAGATTGTGAGCTCCGGGGTCGGGGATGATGGGAGTAGTGATACATTGTGTGATAGATTAGATTGTGAGCTCCGGGGTCGGGGATGATGGGAGTAGTGATACATTGTGTGATAGATTAGATTGTGAGCTCCGGGGTCGGGGATGATGGGAGCAGTGATACATTGTGTGATAGATTAGATTGTGAGCTCCGGGGTCGGGGATGATGGGAGCAGTGATACATTGTGTGATAGGAGATTAGATTGTGAGCTCCGGGGTCGGGGATGATGGGAGCAGTGATACATTGTGTGATAGGAGATTAGATTGTGAGCTCCGGGGTCGGGGATGATGGGAGCAGTGATACATTGTGTGATAGGAGATTTAGATTGTGAGCTCCGGGGTCGGGGATGATGGGAGTAGTGATACATTGTGTGATAGGAGATTAGATTGTGAGCTCCGGGGTCGGGGATGATGGAGCAGTGATACACTGTGTGATAGGAGATTAGATTGTGAGCTCTGGGGTCGGGGATGATGGGAGTAGTGATACATTGTGTGATAGGAGATTAGATTGTGAGCTCCGGGGTCGGGGATGATGGGAGCAGTGATACACTGTGTGATAGGAGATTAGATTGTGAGCTCCGGGGTCGGGGATGATGGGAGCAGTGATACATTGTGTGATAGGAGATTAGATTGTGAGCTCCGGGGTCGGGGATGATGGGAGTAGTGATACATTGTGTGATAGGAGATTAGACTGTGAGCTCCGGGGTCGGGGATGATGGGAGTAGTGATACATTGTGTGATAGGAGATTAGATTGTGAGCTCCGGGGTCGGGGAAGATGGGAGCAGTGATACACTGTGTGATAGGAGATTAGATTGTGAGCTCCGGGGTCGGGGATGATGGGAGTAGTGATACATTGTGTGATAGGAGATTAGACTGTGAGCTCCGGGGTCGGGGATGATGGGAGTAGTGATACATTGTGTGATAGGAGATTAGATTGTGAGCTCCGGGGTCGGGGATGATGGGAGCAGTGATACATTGTGTGATAGGAGATTAGATTGTGAGCTCCGGGGTCGGGGATGATGGGAGCAGTGATACATTGTGTGATAGGAGATTAGACTGTGAGCTCCGGGGTCGGGGATGATGGGAGTAGTGATACATTGTGTGATAGGAGATTAGATTGTGAGCTCCGGGTCGGGGATGATGGGAGCAGTGATACATTGTGTGATAGGAGATTAGATTGTGAGCTCCAGGGTCGGGGATGATGAGAGCAGTGATACATTGTGTGATAGGAGATTAGATTGTGAGCTCCGGGGTCGGGGATGATGGGAGCAGTGATACATTGTGTGATAGGAGATTAGATTGTGAGCTCCGGGGTCGGGGATGATGGGAGCAGTGATACACTGTGTGATAGGAGATTAGATTGTGAGCTCCGGGGTCGGGGATGATGGGAGCAGTGATACATTGTGTGATAGGAGATTAGATTGTGAGCTCCGGGGTCGGGGATGATGGGAGCAGTGATACATTGTGTGATAGGAGATTAGATTGTGAGCTCTGGGGTCAGGGATGATGAGAGCAGTGATACATTGTGTGATAGGAGATTAGATTGTGAGCTCCGGGGTCGGGGATGATGGGAGTAGTGATACATTGTGTGATAGGAGATTAGATTGTGAGCTCCGGGGTCGGGGATGATGGGAGCAGTGATACATTGTGTGATAGGAGATTAGATTGTGAGCTCTGGGGTCGGGGATGATGGGAGCAGTGATACATTGTGTGATAGGAGATTAGATTGTGAGCTCCGGGGTCGGGGATGATGGGAGCAGTGATACATTGTGTGATAGGAGATTAGATTGTGAGCTCCAGGGTCGGGGATGATGGGAGCAGTGATACATTGTGTGATAGGAGATTAGATTGTGAGCTCCGGGGTCGGGGATGATGGGAGTAGTGATACATTGTGTGATAGATTAGATTGTGAGCTCCGGGGTCGGGGATGATGGGAGTAGTGATACATTGTGTGATAGATTAGATTGTGAGCTCCGGGGTCGGGGATGATGGGAGTAGTGATACATTGTGTGATAGGAGATTAGACTGTGAGCTCCGGGGTCGGGGATGATGGGAGTAGTGATACATTGTGTGATAGGAGATTAGATTGTGAGCTCCGGGGTCGGGGATGATGGGAGCAGTGATACACTGTGTGATAGGAGATTAGATTGTGAGCTCCGGGGTCGGGGATGATGGGAGCAGTGATACATGTGTGATAGGAGATTAGATTGTGAGCTCCAGGGTCGGGGATGATGAGAGCAGTGATACATTGTGTGATAGGAGATTAGATTGTGAGCTCCGGGGTCGGGGATGATGGGAGCAGTGATACATTGTGTGATAGGAGATTAGATTGTGAGCTCCGGGGTCGGGGATGATGGGAGCAGTGATACATTGTGTGATAGGAGATTAGATTGTAAGCTCCGGGGTCAGGGATGATGGGAGCAGTGATACATTGTGTGATAGGAGATTAGATTGTGAGCTCCGGGGTCGGGGATGATGGGAGCAGTGATACATTGTGTGATAGGAGATTAGATTGTGAGCTCGGGGGTCGGGGATGATGGGAGTAGTGATACATTGTGTGATAGGAGATTAGACTGTGAGCTCCGGGGTCGGGGATGATGGGAGCAGTGATACATTGTGTGATAGGAGATTAGATTGTGAGCTCCGGGGTCGGGGATGATGGGAGCAGTGATACATTGTGTGATAGGAGATTAGATTGTGAGCTCCGGGGTCGGGGATGAAGGGAGCAGTGATACATTGTGTGATAGGAGATTAGATTGTGAGCTCCGGGGTCGGGGATGATGGGAGCAGTGATACATTGTGTGATAGGAGATTAGATTGTGAGCTCCGGGGTCGGGGATGATGGGAGCAGTGATACATTGTGTGATAGGAGATTAGATTGTGAGCTCCGGGGTCGGGGATGATGGGAGCAGTGATACATTGTGTGATAGGAGATTAGATTGTGAGCTCCGGGGTCGGGGATGATGGGAGCAGTGATACATTGTGTGATAGGAGATTAGATTGTGAGCTCCGGGGTCGGGGATGATGGGAGCAGTGATACATTGTGTGATAGGAGATTAGACTGTGAGCTCCAGGGTCGGGGATGATGGGAGCAGTGATACATTGTGTGATAGGAGATTAGATTGTGAGCTCCGGGTCGGGGATGATGGGAGCAGTGATACATTATGTGATAGGAGATAGATTGTGAGCTCCGGGGTCGGGGATGATGGGAGTAGTGATACATTGTGTGATAGGAGATTAGATTGTGAGCTCCGGGGTCGGGGATGATGGGAGCAGTGATACATTGTGTGATAGGAGATTAGATTGTGAGCTCCAGGGTCGGGGATGATGGGAGCAGTGATACATTGTGTGATAGGAGATTAGATTGTGAGCTCCGGGG
>NW_027443757.1:192500-262902 GCF_048569485.1 Anomaloglossus baeobatrachus | reverse complement strand
TCCTCCTATCTTCTTCCTCTCTCCTCCTCCTCTAACCTTCCTCTCTCCTCCTCTCTTCTTCTCTCTCCTCCTCTCTCTCTTCCTCTCTCCTCTTCTTCTCTCTCCTCCTCCTCTTCTTCCTCTCTCCTCCTCCTCTCTTCTTCCTCTCTCCTCCTCCTCTCATCTTCCCTCTCTCCTCCTCCTCTCTTCTTCCTCTCTCCTCCTCCTCATCCTTCCTCTCTCCTCCTCCTCTCTTCTCTCCTCCTCTCTTCTTCCTCTCTCCTCCTCCTCTTTCTTCCTCTCTCCTCCTCCCTCTCTTCTTCCTCTCTCCTCCTCCTCTCTTCTTCCTCTCTCTCCTCCTCCTCTCTCCTCCTCACTCTCATCTTCCTCCTCTTCCTCCTCTCTTCTTCCTCTCTCCTCCTCCTCTCTCCTCCTCCTCTCTTCTTCCTCTCTCCCTCCTCCTCTCCTCCTCTCTTCTTCCTCTCTCCTCCTCTCTTCTCCTCTCCTCTCTCTTCCTCTCCTCCTCTCTTCTTCCTCCTCCTCCTCTCCTCTCTCTCTTCTTCCTCTCTCCTCCTCTCTTCTTCCTCTCCTCCTCTCTTCTTCCTCTCTCCTCCTCTCTTCTTCCTCTCTCCCACCACTCTTCTTCCTCTCCTCCTCTTTTCTTCCTCTCCTCCATCTCTTCTTCCTCTCTTCCTCCTCCTCTCTTCTTCCTCTCTCCTCCTCCTCTCTTCTTCCTCTCTCCCCTCTCTTTCTTCTCTGCTCTCTCCTCTCTCTTTTGCCCCCGAGCTGCGTCTGAATTTCCAGTGTCACGATCAGTTCCCCTCACTCCCGATCATGACTCCAATACCCGCCCATAAACTTCAAGTGACAGGATCCTGTAAAATAGCACTTGCTTTTCTCTCTTTATAAAAACAGGATTCGCTTATGCAGCAAAAAACGCGTTCATGAGGCGTGCTAAAAACCGTAGTGTGAAAGCCGCAGCCACCCCCGGATCACTGGTAGTGTGGATTCCACCAGAGAGATCAGTGATCACTACAATCTGGAGAGCTCAGCAGTAAATGTGTCATTTCCCTGCAGCAGCTCCTAGAGGCCACACTAAGTATTACACCACTTTCATTGCAATCAATAGACGCCTGTGTAATGTACAGCCGTGCCCAGTCCTCCAAGGTAAAATGTTCTTCACTGCTGCTCTCTGCTAGCCCGGAGAATGGGTGTCCTTAAAGGGGTATTCCTATGGCAAATCCCCGCCACTGGAACGTGGTCCTGGGGTGTCCATTAGCCGACAGCGCAGGACTGAAGGGGAAGATATGAGCGTACAACATGTTCGCTAGATTACTGCAGAGAAAGGTGGGCTCGTGTCTCGCGTCTGTGGAATGAGGCTAGGGAGCAGTTCACATCAGGCAGATAAGCTCACTTTTCCGGCTGCACGGACCTTTACAGATCACAATGATCCCCATCATCCCTACCAGAATCACAGACCACCTATCTGTGACGATATCAGCAGTAACACTGTATGATGCCACTGTTATGGGGTCCTCCTGCTCACCCGGCATGCCTCTGTGCTCGTGGACGATGACCAGTGACCTCGTTGGCTTTGCAGGCCCGGACCAGCGCTCCCATCTCGTGCTTGCCTCTGTTCATGCGCTGAGCATTGGGGAACACCAACTTTAACTCCTAGAGAACAACAAGAGTGTAAGATCACACGATAGCGCCTCGTCCTGACGGCATGCTGGGAGTTGTAGTCTGTTGCGTGTTTGCATCTTATTACTGTATTTTTCGGATTATAAGGCACAAATTTGGGAGGAAAATAAAAGGTGCGTCTTATCCGAATGTAGCTTATCGGGAGGTGGTGGAGCATGGTCACAGGAGGCAGGGCAATGCTGCGGGCGCCGTGCTAGTGCTCATTGCGGGCAAAGAGGCAGGGGCCATCCTGAAAATGGCGGCGGTGCGGGCTTCAAATAATGGCGCATGCGCAGATGGAGCTCTCGGCTCAAGATCTCATTGGCGCATGCGCCGCCTCCGGCCCACTGATCTCCCAGCAGTGAACCTAAGGAAAATGGCGCGTGCACGATAAGATCTCGGCTTCTCATTGAGCGGAGAGCTAAATCTGTGCACACGCCGACTCCAGCCGCCATTTCCTTGAAGCCCGCACCGCAGACAGTTTCTGGATGTTCCCTGGCTTACAGCATCTGGTACAGCCACCGCACCGCCCGCAGCATCACCCTACTTCACCACCGCCCCTGCCTCTTGTGGCCCCCCTCTCCCACTGGTAAGACACTGGATTTTAAGACGGACCCCATTTTTTTCCCCCTAAATTTGGGGTGCGTCTTATAAAACGAAAGTATATATTTGGGGTCAAGTCTTGCTACATTACGCCCTGATATTTTGGAGACGTGACCCATGGATGCCGTCAGGGTTGGGTTGTGGTGGTCTTTTTGAGTTTGGGAGTTGTACCCCGTTTCCACAAGTCGGGGTGCACTGCCCTGTGCCAGATACCTTAGCAAACATTTTGAGTCGTGAACTGGGGTCCCTTGAGGTTGTGATCATGACCTTCGGATCCTCCACGCCGGCCCACTTATACTCATCGTCCATGTGCGAGGACACTCCTGAGAAGGCAACAGATCTGTGTTATGATGCGACGCAGACGTGTGCACGCCAGGTCATGCTGGGTCTTGTAGTCCCCGTTCTTACCTTCACCACCTTCATCATCAAACTCGAGCTGTTTCTGGAGAGTGAGGGCCTCTCTGCGGATCTCTGTGGGGATGAGCCTGTTTTCTGTGGATATAGAGGGGGGGTCAGTGTCTGGATCCGGCACGCTCCGTGTCTGAGCTCTACCACGGTGGCACTAACCTTCGAGCGCTCGTTTTAGCCGCTGCTTCTTGTCTTCTATGCTGTGCTGTTTGGCCTCCTGGGCCTTCCGGTACAGGTACTCCCTGCGTAGACGAGCCTCCCTGCGCAGCTACAGACAACGGAGGATTAGTCACTGGGCTGTATACATACATAGCGGAGCGAGCAGGGGTCTCTGTGGGGGCAATTATGGCCATCGCTAAGTGGAAGCCCGGCCTGATACCGGTGTAATATGTGGAGTCTCGGGGCATGAGCGCGGCTAGGAGGAGTGTGACTGGAGCACAGTATAGACCAGAGAGGACCGTGCTCGGCCACCGCTCCGGCCAATCTCCTAAGACCCCTGTAATATGGCACAGACCCGAGCAATGGCCCAGTATCAGCCAGTGAGAAGTAGCCATGGACACACAGGGCAGCGACACTCTGCAAACAGCCTCATCTGTACGGGGCGCAACACCCCCCCCAACATCCATCATATACGTACGGCGCAGGCTCCGTCCTCAGCGGGTGACACCACCGAGACTGGAGCGAGCGCTGTTTAACTACTTAGATGCTGAGGTGAAAGGTGAGCCGACATCTATGTAGTTATGGGGGTCCTGTCAGTCCACTGTGGGCCCCTGCAGCGGGGAGGCTCCATTCCAGACTTTTGTAATGGGGGGGCTCATGTAAAATGGAGATCATGTGATCAGGTTTAGGAGGCAACATCCGGGAGTGTGAGCTCAGCTCTGCTACATCTGTGTAACACGAGGACACCGGGGGCCGCGCAGTCCCGGCCCTCTACAGACGGGGACGTCCCTCCACACAGGGAGACCCCCTGAACAGACGTGGGACCCCCCTCTACACACAGAGACCCCCTGTAGAGACCCGGGACCCCCCTCTACACACGGAGACCCCCTGTACGGGGACCCCCCTCTACACACGGTGACCCCCTGCCTGTACGTGGACACCCCTCTACACACGGAGACCCCCTGTACGGACGTGGGACCCCCCTCTACACACGGAGACCCCCCTCTACACACGGAGACCCCCCCTCTACACACGGAGACCCCCCCTCTACACACGGAGACCCCCCTCTACACACGGAGACCCCCTTCTACACACGGAGACCCCCTGTACGGATGTGGTACACCCCCTCTACACAGAGACCCCCTGTATGGACGTGAGACCCCTTGTACAGACGCAAGACCCCCCTCTACACACGGAGACCCCCTGTAGAGACGTGGGACCCCCCTCTACAGACGCGGGACCCCCCTCTCCACACGGAGACCCCCTGTACAGACGTGGGACCCCCCTCTACACACGGAGACCCCCTGTACAGACGTGGGACCCCCCTCTACACACGGAGACCCCCTGTACGGATGTGGGACCCCCCTCTACACACGGAGACCCCCTGTACGGATGTGGGACCGCCCTCTACACACGGAGACCCCCTGTACAGATACAGATAGAGATATAAATAAAACCCCTCTACAGACAGGGACCCTCCTCTATATATGGGGGCATCCTCTACATAAAAGGGGACAACTCAAAACATACAGGACCCCCTTCTATATGTATGGGACACCTCTGTATACAGGGGATCACATCACCCCGCAGCCTGTACTCACCATGGTTCCGGCCGGTTCTCACACGTGGAAACGATCACTACAACTTCCCCGTCCTGCCGACCAATCCGCAACCAGAGATCAGATGCCCTCAGTAAACATGGCGCCCCCCAGTCGCACCATATCCGGAAGTGACGCAAGAGGAGGATGACTACTTCCGGGTTGGGAAGGTCATGTGAGAAGATAATGTCAGAAGGTGAGGAGCTGATTATGGGGACTGAGAACAGATAATACAGGGAGGAAAAGATGTCTGTGCGGCCGGAGAGAGGAGCTCACACCATACAGCGCAGCACACAGTATCACACAGGAGAGGATTAGATACACAGCTCAGCAGACAGTATCACACAGGAGAGGATTAGATACACTGCTCAGCACACAGTATCACACAGGAGAGGATTAGATACACAGCTCAGCACACAGTATCACACAGGAGAGGATTAGATACACAGCTCAGCAGACAGTATCACACAGGAGAGGATTAGATACACAGCTCAGCAGACAGTATCACACAGGATAGGATTAGATACACAGCTCAGCAGACAGTATCACACATGAGAGGATTAGATACACAGCTCAGCACACAGTATCGCACAGGAGAGGATTAGATACACAGCTCAGCAGACAGTATCACACAGGATAGGAATAGATACAAAGCTCAGCAGACAGTATCACACAGGATAGGATTAGATACACAGCTCAGCAGACAGTATCACACAGGAGAGGATTAGATACACAGCCCAGCAGACAGTATCACATAGGAGAGGATTAGATACACTGCTCAGCAGACAGTATCACACAAGAGAGGATTAGATACACTGCTCAGCAGACAGTATCACACAGCAGAGGATTAGATACACTGCTCAGCAGACAGTATCACACAGGAGAGGATTAGATACACAGCTCAGCAGACAGTATCACACAGGAGAGGCTTAGATACACAGCTCAGCAGACAGTATCACACAGGAGAGGATTAGATACACAGCCCAGCAGACAGTATCACACAGGATAGGATTACATACACAGCGCAGCACACAGTATCACACAGGAGAGGATTAGATACACAGCCCAGCAGACAGTATCACACAGGAGAGGATTAGATACACTGCTCAGCAGACAGTATCACACAGGAGAAGATTAGATACACAGCCCAGCAGACAGTATCACACAGGAGAGGATTAGATACACAGCTCAGCAAACAGTATCAAACAGGAGAGGATTAGATACACAGCTCAGCAGACAGTATCACACAGGAGAGGATTAGATACACAGCTCAGCACACAGTATCACACAGGAGAGGATTAGTGTGACGACATGGACTCTCATGGGTTAAAGTTTCTTAAAATCCAGCCAGACAGCATGATAGATTGTCTATAGACGGGGGAGAAGTCCCTCATTGTTTTTACAAGACTCTTGTTGACTCAATGTAATTGTGTTGGCCACTGAAAGCTAGACGTATTGTTCTCCAGACATTTCCAGTAACCATTGTATTGTAGTTGTGTATTGATAATGTAATTACCTTAGTAGCCATTGTCTAGTCGGTGACTCCCAGTTTACATGTACACCCTCAGTCTTTCTACCCATATCATTTAAATGAACATTGTCTATGCAGCTTGAGATTCATCCAATGGGAGAGGTGATCTTGTCCAACCAATCGATGAGGACGCAGTGTATCTAAGTGGAAGGCTGTGGCTATAAAAGGGACTTCTTTAAGCCACCAGGGTTGATGAAGGTTGATGGATCCAGTCTAAGCTCTTTGGAGCTGACTAGAGGATCAGGATATCTTATGGCTTCAATCTAGGGACTCCGGATCCGGTTGGAGACCATATCCACAGCCTAGGTATTTCGACTCCGGCTGCCAGGATTGTAACATCATACCAGGACTACCTAAGGAGGACACTCAGGTTGGGACAATCCGGTCACCTGGCTACAGACTTTACAGACCTCATACAGCTTCCTAAATCTGGCGTTATTCTGGTCACGGTGGGTGCCCGCCAAAAGCGGGGTGCTGCTGGACTGGAGTGAGTAGCCCTGGAACCTGTGAGGCATGGACATTCTAAATCCCTGGTGAGCCAGCGGAAGGGTGAGACTGTTGCCTGTTACATTTGTGTGTTTTGCTGGTTATGTGTTATGTGCCGTTAATTGTTTGGGGATCCAATAAAGTCTAATTATTGTGGTTCCCTCACCCTGTGTTGTCTGAGTAGTGTTACGCCCAGGGTTAAGGAGGCCGGCGTTCAGTTGGGATGAGCCCTGAGCCACGCTGTCTTTCTAAAGGCGGCGGGTTTTAGTGGACGAGAGCACCCACTGAGCCCCGTGTCTCCACAATTGGTGGCAGCGGTGGGATACTACTCAGCCTGGTTTACCCAGGGGAGCTGCAGTGTACTGGTGTTTTCGGACACCGTCCAGGGCTCAACAACCAGGGAGGCACATAAGCAGGTTTCGGACGCTGCCATGTCCAACCCCACCAGCTCAGCCATGGGACAAGGACCAGAGAGGAGTTACGACCGCAGCAGTAAATGGATGCTACAGGATCTGTGCCAGATGCGAAAGATTGACTACAGGAACACTGACACTCGGTCAGACTTGATCCGGAAATTAGTCTGTTGGGATGCCCAGAATGATGCAGAGGATGATGAGGACACTGCCGTTGTGGTATCAGAGGAGGTAAACCCTGTATCTCATCCTAGATCCAGTGACAGTCTGGAAACAAACCAAACCCAAGCAGACCGAGTCAAGGAATTGTTTACTGCATTGGGGCCTGAAGCTTCAAGGGAAGAGAGGGCTGGTGTTCTGCAATTTGTGTTTGGATTTCCAATTTCCTCACCATCAGCACCTACCTCCAGGATAGACCAGCACCAAGGAAGTCATCTTCGCTACAGGGATGTGCCAGTGTTTAATGATTCCAGCACTGAGATAGATGAACACTTGCAAAACTTTGAGATGCTAATGCGTATGCACCAGGTGCCCACAGATGAGTGGTCCAAATACCTGTGGACAAGCTTGCCGGTCCGGGCCAGGAGGCTGTCCGATCACTTGGGCCTCAGGACTGCTTGGACTACGGAATTATTAAGGACACTTTGTTGGCCCTTTTTACCATAACACCCGAGAGACATCGCACTAAGTTCCGGACTATGTCTCGCCAGGGTGTCTCGTACGTCGAATTTGGCAGTCAACTCCGACGACACTGTAATCGCTGGCTCGATGGTCGGGCTGCCCACTCCGCTGCTGCCCTCCGTGATGTGATAGTGCTTGAACAGCTGCTGGTGCAGATGGACCCGGAAATCCGAGAATGGGTAGCTGACAGGAAGCCCGACACCCCAGAGCAAGCAGCGCGATTGGCTGACGAATTTACAGCCAACCGACCCAGCTGGAGGCCCAATAGGTCCCTCAACCATGGATCCAAGCGACCCCCAGACTCACGTGCTGGACTAACTCGTTACCCCACAGAAGCCCCAACAAGACAAAGGTTTACCAACAGGGTGGGTGACTTGTCTAACCCACGGCGCTGTTATACGTGTGGGCGCCTTGGACACATGGCCAAAGAGTGTCTACAAAACCGGGGCCCCATGCCTGGAGCCCGTCTACCAGTCAACATATGCCGAGATGAACCAACGAGACCTGAGGAATGCTACTCCCGAGAAACACCAATAGCTGAGGAAGTGGTTTATCCAGTCCACACCCTACGGCAGGCCGGACACCGTACACCAGCTAACCTCCATCCCCACATCCAGACGGTCAAGGTCGGTGATATACAGGCTCAGGGACTTCGAGACTCGGGATCTTCCATCACCCTGGTCAGCCCAGATATTGTTCCCACAGAACATCATTTACCTGGCCGCCAAGTGACCATCATCCTTGCTGGGGGCCAGCGCTCGAACATCCCTCTGGCACGAGTGCAGTTGGACTGGGGAACTGACCAAGGAGAGGTTGAAGTGGGGCTCATGGGCGGCCTCCCCACCCCTGTAATTTTGGGAAATGACCTAGGACAAGGACTATCCAGCCAGTTTGTCACCGCCATCACCCGCAGCCAAGCCAAACACCATCCTGGTGCAGGTCTTTCTTCCAGCCCATCAGAGGAGAACCCAACTCCTCAATCTTCAGCCTCCTCATCAGAGCCAACAAATGTGAGTACATCAGACCCAACTGTGGCCATTGATTGGGGGGAGATAGATCGTAAAGAGTTCAGGGAAGCTCAACTGTCAGACCCCACCTTAGAGCTTATCCGTAGTGCGGCCACCCAACCTGGGGGAGGAAATCAGGGGGAGGTATATAGATGGGAAAAAGGCCTCTTATATCGGGAGAAGCCCGCATCCTGCCCAGAAAAACCCTGGACCCGTGTACATCAGCTTGTGGTACCCCAGCCATACCGACCCCAACTGTTGCATTTAGCTCATGATGTTCCTGCGGCTGGGCACATGGGGACCAAAAAGACTCGGGCCCGCCTGCTGCGTAGTTTTTTCTGGCCAAGGGTCACTCAAGAAGTGCAAAAATACAGAGCCTCTTGCCCAGTGTGTCAGCGTATGGGGGGAGCCCCATGCCGTGCCCCACTTCAACCCATGCCCTTGATAGGAGAACCGTTCCAGAGAGTTGCCATTGATATAGTAGGCCCCTTAGCCATCCCCAGCCGCAGTGGAAAAAGATTCATCCTCACCCTGGTAGACTTTGCCACCCGTTACCCAGAAGCCATTGCCTTAACCTCCATAGATGCAGAGCACGTGGCTCAAGCTCTACTGGACATCTTTAGCCGGGTAGGGTTTCCACAGGAAGTATTGACTGACCAGGGGGCACAGTTCCAAAGTGAACTGATTCACACCCTGTGGGAAAAACATGGAGTCCGCCCCATGCGCACAACCCCCTACCATCCTGAAACAAATGGATTGTGTGAGCGCTTCAACAAAACGCTCAAACAGCTTATTAGCCGATATGTGGAGTCCGAGGGGGGGGACTGGGAGAAAAACTTGCAGCAGCTCCTTTTTGCTTACCGGGAGGTGCCGCAGGACTCCACTGGGTTCTCTCCCTTTGAATTGCTGTACGGCCGAAAAGTACGAGGGCCCCTAGAGCTGGTACGAGAGAGTTGGGAGGGCACCTTCCCCACAGAAGAGGTTCCCATACTGGACTATGTTCAAAAGTTTAGGGAAAGGATGAGGCACCTCATGGCGTTAGCCCAGGGGTGGGGAACCTCCGGCCCGCGGGCCGCATGCGGCCCGCCATGACCTTTTATGTGGCCCCCGGGCAGATTCCCGGGGGAGGCAGTGCTCGTGCTGTCACTGCGGTCTTGCTGCCGCCGGCCCTTTAAATCCACACATTGCTGTTTGTGCTGCAATGTGTTCTCCCGTCGGCCAGTGCCAATTGTGGGCGGGTCTACAGCAGCCTCAGCTTCCAGCCTTGTGTGTCCGCCCCCTGCCCTCCGGAGATCAGTGCCTGCCTTCTCCTTCTGATGCTGTGTGTCCGGCTCCTGCACTCCGGTGATGTGAATGCAGTGAGTCCAGCGCCGACCCTCTGCTGCTATGTGCCCTGCCCAATGCTTTGTGCCTCCCCACACCAGTTCTGTAAACCTTCTCCCCCAGAGTTGCATGAAACTCTCAGCGCAGTGTGCCCCCCAATGTCCTGTGTGCACCCCTCCCCCAGTCCTGTGTGCAGCCCCCCAATGTCCTGTGTGCACCCCATCACCCAGTAGTCCTGTTTGCATCCCCCCAAACCTGTGTGCACCCCTCCCCCAGTCCTGTGTGCAGCCCCCCAATGTCCTGTGTGCACCCCCACACAATCCTATGTGCAGCCCATCACCCAGTCCTGTGTGCACCCCCCCAGTCCTGTGTGCACCCCCCCCAGTCCTGTGTGCACCCCCCCAGTCCTGTGTGCACCCCCCCAGTCCTGTGTGCACCCCCCCAGTCCTGTGTGCACCCCCCCAGTCCTGTGTGCACCCCCCCAGTCCTGTGTGCACCCCCCCCAGTCCTGTGTGCACCCCCCCCAGTCCTGTGTGCACCCCCCCAGTCCTGTGTGCACCCCCCCAGTCCTGTGTGCACCCCCCCAGTCCTGTGTGCACCCCCCCAGTCCTGTGTGCACCCCCCAGTCCTGTGTGCACCCCCCCAGTCCTGTGTGCACCCCCCCAGTCCTGTGTGCACCCCCCCAGTCCTGTGTGCACCCCCCCAGTCCTGTGTGCAGCCCCCCAGTCCTGTGTGTGCCCCCCAGTCCTGTGTGTGCCCCCCAGTCCTGTGTGTGCCCCCCAGTCCTGTGTGTGCCCCCCAGTCCTGTGTGCGCCCCCCAGTCCTGTGTGCGCCCCCCAGTCCTGTGTTCACCCCCCCAGTCCTGTGTGCGCCCCCCAGTCCTGTGTTCACCCCCCCGTCCTGTGTTCACCCCCCCAGTCCTGTGTTCACCCCCCCAGTCCTGTGTTCACCCCCCCAGTCCTGTGTTCACCCCCCCAGTCCTGTGTTCACCCCCCCAGTCCTGTGTTCACCCCCCAGTCCTGTGTTCACCCCCCCAGTCCTGTGTTCACCCCCCCAGTCCTGTGTTCACCCCCCCAGTCCTGTGTTCACCCCCCCAGTCCTGTGTTCACCCCCCCAGTCCTGTGTTCACCCCCCCAGTCCTGTGTTCACCCCCCCAGTCCTGTGTTCACCCCCCCAGTCCTGTGTTCACCCCCCAGTCCTGTGTTCACCCCCCCAGTCCTGTGTTCACCCCCCCAGTCCTGTGTTCACCCCCCCAGTCCTGTGTTCACCCCCCCAGTCCTGTGTTCACCCTCCCAGTCCTGTGTGCACCCCCCCAGTCCTGTGTGCACCCCCCCAGTCCTGTGTGCACCCCCCCAGTCCTGTGTGCACCCCCCCAGTCCTGTGTGCACCCCCCCAGTCCTGTGTGCACCCCCCCAGTCCTGTGTGCAGCCCCCCAGTCCTGTGTGCAGCCCCCCCCAGTGATGTCTGTGCCTCCCCCCCCAGTGATGTCTGTGCCTCCCCCCCAGTGGTGTCTGTGCCTCCCCCCCAGTGGTGTCTGTGCCCCCAGCCCCTCCAGTGGTGTCTGTGCCCCCAGCCCCTCCAGTGGTGTCTGTGCCCCCAGCCCCTCCAGTGGTGTCTGTGCCCCCAGCCCCTCCAGTGGTGTCTGTGCCCCCAGCCCCTCCAGTGGTGTCTGTGCCCCCAGCCCCATGCCCCCAGTTAATTAATTGCTTCACCCAATATAGCAGGGTCATTTAAACATTGATAATTTTGTGCGGCCCCCGAAGGTTGGTAGAAATTTCCAAATGGCCCCCGACAGAAAAAAGGTTCCCCACCCCTGCGTTAGCCCATGGTAATTTAGAAGTGGCTCAGGAAAGGCAAAAACGATGTTACGACCGCACTGCCCGGCCCCGAGAATTTGCCTGTGGACAGAAGGTCCTAGTACTAGTACCGGTGCGGAAAAACAAGCTGCAAGCCATGTGGGCGGGTCCATTCACCATTACCAAGAAATGTGGCAATACTGACTACACCGTGGCCCTGGATCGAGCAGGTGTTCGTGAGCGTACCTACCACATCAATAGGCTAAAAGCTTATGAGGAACGAGAGGTCACCAATTTAGCAGTTTGTTGTCCAGAGTTAGATGACCCAGAGTTGGACCAGATCCCAGACCTATTAGTGGACTCCAAAAGGGAAATGGGGGTAAAAGATGTATCACAAGGGGAGCAGCTTTGTCCATCACAGAAACGACAGATATCAGACATACTCGGAACATATGAAACCCTGTTCACAAGTCAGCCTGGTAGAACCCCCCTGGTCCAGCATCATGTCAATACAGGGGCAGCCACCCCACTAAGACAACCCGCCTACCGGGTGACCCCTCCTGTGTTGGCAATGATGACATGTTAAATATGGGAGTCATAGTCCCCTCCCATAGCCCATGGGCTGCCAGTGTGGTATTGGTGCAAAAAAAGGACAAGAGTACTCGTTTCTGTGTGGACTATAGACGGCTCAATGAGGTCACGATTACAGATGCTTACCCCATGCCCCGGGTGGATGAACTACTAGATAGGTTAGGGGGGTCTCGGTTTATATCTACCCTCGATTTGAGCAAGGGATACTGGCAGATCCCACTCACAAAAGACGCTCAAGAGAAATCGGCCTTCATAACCCCTTTTGGCCTCTTTGAGTTTACCAGCATGCCTTTTGGGATGAAAAACGCCCCAGCCACCTTCCAGAGGATGGTAGACCATTTACTAGAGGGATGTCAGGGGTATGCCCAGGCCTATTTGGATGACATCGCTATCTTCAGCGACACTTGGGAAGAGCATCTTCAGCATGTGTCCCAGGTGCTGCAGAGGGTAGCCAAAGCCCAGCTCACCATCCGACCTGACAAATGCCAAATGGGGATGGCCGAAGTGCTATACCTGGGACATCGGGTGGGAAGTGGGTGCATTCGTCCCAAACCTGCAAAAGTAGAAGCCATTATCCAGTGGCCACGCCCGGTCCATCAAAAACAGGTCCGTGCATTTCTAGGAACCGCAAACTACTATCGAAAGTTTATCCCCAATTACAGTACCATAGCAAAACCGCTCACTGACCTCACAACCAAAAGATATGCCCGTAACCTTATCTGGACCCCAGAATGTGAAACTGCGTTCCTCCAATTGAAAGACCGGCTAGCCCAAAGCCCAGTCTTGACTGCTCCTGACTTCCGCCGCAGATTCATTGTCCAAACAGACGCATCGGACACAGGACTAGGAGCTGTACTTAGTCAAGTGGGGGACAACGGTGAGGAACATCCGATAGCTTACCTCTCCCGGAAACTGTTGGACCGAGAGAGGGCTTATGCCACCATAGAAAAAGAATGCCTGGCCATAGTCTGGGCCCTAAAAAAATTGCAGCCCTACCTCTATGGCAATGAGTTCACAGTCCTCACTGACCACAATCCATTGAGTTGGCTAAATCGCACTGCCGGGGACAACGGACGCTTGCTCAGGTGGAGTCTGGCATTACAATCTTACAATTTTTCCATCTCCCATAAACAAGGCAAGAACCATGGAAATGCGGATGGGCTTTCCCGACAAGAGGAGAAGGATGATCGGAAGCCTATCAAGTCTGGCTAATATTAAGAAGGGGGAGGAATGTGACGACATGGACTCTCATGGGTTAAAGTTTCTTAAAATCCAGCCAGACAGCATGATAGATTGTCTATAGAGGTAGGAGAAGTCCCTCATTGTTTTTACAAGACTCTTGTTGACTCAATGTAATTGTGTTGGCCACTGAAAGTTAGACGTATTGTTCTCCAGACATTTCCAGTAACCATTGTATTGTAGTTGTGTATTGATAATGTAATTACCTTAGTAGCCATTGTCTAGTCGGTGACTCCCAGTTTACATGTACACCCTCAGTCTTTCTACCCATATCATTTAAATGAACATTGTCTATGCAGCTTGAGATTCATCCAATGGGAGAGGTGATCTTGTCCAACCAATCGATGAGGACGCAGTGTATCTAAGTGGAAGGCTGTGGCTATAAAAGGGACTTCTTTAAGCCACCAGGGTTGATGAAGGTTGATGGATCCAGTCTAAGCTCTTTGGAGTTGACTAGAGGATCAGGATATCTTATGGCTTCAATCTAGGGACTCCGGATCCGGTTGGAGACCATATCCACAGCCTAGGTATTTCGACTCCGGCTGCCAGGATTGTAACATCATACCAGGACTACCTAAGGAGGACACTCAGGTTGGGACAATCCGGTCACCTGGCTACAGACTTTACAGACCTCATACAGCTTCCTAAATCTGGCGTTATTCTGGTCACGGTGGGTGCCCGCCAAAAGCGGGGTGCTGCTGGATTGGAGTAAATAGCCCTGGAACCTGTGAGGCATGGACATTCTAAATCCCTGGTGAGCCAGCGGAAGGGTGAGACTCTGTTGCCTGTTACATTTGTGTGTTTTGCTGGTTATGTGTTATGTGCCGTTAATTGTTTGGGGATCCAATAAAGTCTAATTATTGTGGTTCCCTCACCCTGTGTTGTCTGAGTAGTGTTACGCCCAGGGTTAAGGAGGCCGGCGTTCAGTTGGGATGAGCCCTGAGCCACGCTGTCTTTCTAAAGGCGGCGGGTTTTAGTGGACGAGAGCGCCCACTGAGCCCCGTGTCTCCACAATTAGATACACAGCTCAGCACACAGTATCACACAGGAGAGGATTAGATACACAGCTCAGCAGACAGTATCACACAGGAGAGGATTAGATACACAGCTCAGCAGACAGTATCACACATGAGAGGATTAGATACACAGCTCAGCACACAGTATCGCACAGGAGAGGATTAGATACACAGCTCAGCAGACAGTATCACACAGGATATGAATAGATACAAAGCTCAGCAGACAGTATCACACAGGATAGGATTAGATACACAGCTCAGCAGACAGTATCACACAGGAGAGGATTAGATACACAGCCCAGCAGACAGTATCACATAGGAGAGGATTAGATACACTGCTCAGCAGACAGTATCACACAAGAGAGGATTAGATACACTGCTCAGCAGACAGTATCACACAGCAGAGGATTAGATACACTGCTCAGCAGACAATATCACACAGGAGAGGATTAGATACACAGCTCAGCAGACAGTATCACACAGGAGAGGCTTAGATACACAGCTCAGCAGACAGTATCACAAAGGAGAGGATTAGATACACAGCCCAGCAGACAGTATCACACAGGATAGGATTACATACACAGCGCAGCACACAGTATCACACAGGAGAGGATTAGATACACAGCCCAGCAGACAGTATCACACAGGAGAGGATTAGATACACTGCTCAGCAGACAGTATCACACAGGAGAGGATTAGATACACAGCCCAGCAGACAGTATCACACAGGAGAGGATTAGATACACAGCTCAGCACACAGTATCGCACAGGAGAGGATTAGATACACAGCTCAGCAGACAGTATCACACAGGATATGAATAGATACACAGCTCAGCACACAGTATCGCACAGGAGAGGATTAGATACACAGCTCAGCAGACAGTATCACACAGGATATGAATAGATACAAAGCTCAGCAGACAGTATCACACAGGATAGGATTAGATACACAGCTCAGCAGACAGTATCACACAGGAGAGGATTAGATACACAGCCCAGCAGACAGTATCACATAGGAGAGGATTAGATACACTGCTCAGCAGACAGTATCACACAAGAGAGGATTAGATACACTGCTCAGCAGACAGTATCACACAGCAGAGGATTAGATACACTGCTCAGCAGACAATATCACACAGGAGAGGATTAGATACACAGCTCAGCAGACAGTATCACACAGGAGAGGCTTAGATACACAGCTCAGCAGACAGTATCACAAAGGAGAGGATTAGATACACAGCCCAGCAGACAGTATCACACAGGATAGGATTACATACACAGCGCAGCACACAGTATCACACAGGAGAGGATTAGATACACTGCTCAGCAGACAGTATCACACAGGAGAGGATTAGATACACAGCCCAGCAGACAGTATCACACAGGAGAGGATTAGATACACAGCTCAGCAAACAGTATCAAACAGGAGAGGATTAGATACACAGCTCAGCACACAGTATCACACAGGAGAGGATTAGATACACAGCTCAGCAGACAGTATCACACGGGAGAGGATTAGATACACAGCTCAGCAAACAGTATCACACAGGAGAGGATTAGATACACAGCTCAGCAGACAGCATCACACAGGAGAGGATTAGATACACTGCTCAGCAGACAGTATCACACAGGAGGATTAGATACACAGCTCAGCAGACAGTATCACACAGGAGAGGATTAGATACACAGCTCAGCAGACAGTATCACACAGGAGAGGATTAGATACACAGCTCAGCAGACAATATCACACAGGATAGGATTAGATACACAGCTCAGCACACAGTATCACACAGGAGAGGATTAGATACACAGCTCAGCAGACAGTATCACACAGGATAGGATTAGATACACAGCTCAGCAGACAGTATTACACAGGAGAGGATTAGATACACAGCTCAGCAGACAGTATCACACAGGAGAGGCTTAGATACACAGCTCAGCAGACAGTATCACACAGGAGAGGATTAGATACACAGCCCAGCAGACAGTATCACACAGGATAGGATTACATACACAGCGCAGCACACAGTATCACACAGGAGAGGATTAGATACACAGCCCAGCAGACAGTATCACACAGGAGAGGATTAGATACACTGCTCAGCAGACAGTATCACACAGGAGAGGATTAGATACACAGCCCAGCAGACAGTATCACACAGGAGAGGATTAGATACACAGCTCAGCAAACAGTATCAAACAGGAGAGGATTAGATACACAGCTCAGCACACAGTATCACACAGGAGAGGATTAGATACACAGCTCAGCAGACAGTATCACACAGGAGAGGATTAGATACACAGCTCAGCAAACAGTATCACACAGGAGAGGATTAGATACACGGCTCAGCAGACAGTATCACACAGGACAGGATTAGATACACGGCTCAGCAGACAGTATCACACATGAGAGGATTAGATACACAGCTCAGCAGACTGTATCACACAGTAGAGGCTTAGATACACGGCTCAGCAGACAGTATCACACAGGAGAGGATTAGATACACAGCTCAGCAGACAGTATCACACAGGAGAGGATTAGATACACAGCTCAGCAGACAGTATCACACAGGAGAGGATTAGATACACAGCTCAGCAGACAGTATCACACAGGAGAGGATTAGATACACAGCCCAGCAGACAGTATCACACAGGAGAGGATTAGATACACAGCGCAGCACACAGTATCACACAGGAGAGGATTCGATACACAGCCCAGCAGACAGTATCACACAGGAGAGGATTAGATACACTGCTCAGCAGACAGTATCACACAGGAGAGGATTAGATACACAGCCCAGCAGACAGTATCACACAGGAGAGGATTAGATACACTGCATAGCAGACAGTATCACACAGGAGAGGATTAGATACACAGCTCAGCAGACAGTATCACACAGGAGAGGATTAGATACACAGCTCAGCACACAGTATCACACAGGAGAGGATTAGATACACAGCTCAGCAAACAGTATCACACAGGAGAGGATTAGATACACAGCTCAGCACACAGTATCACACAGGAGAGGATTAGATACACAGCTCAGCACACAGCATCACACAGGACAGGATTAGATACACAGCTTAGCACACAGGATAGGATTAGATACATAGCTCAGCACACAGGATAGGATTAGATACACAGCTCAGCAGACAGTATCACACAGCAGAGGATTAGATACACTGCTCAGCAGACAGTATCACACAGGAGAAGCTTAGATACACAGCTCAGCACACAGTATCACACAGGATAGGATTAGATACACAGCTCAGCAGACAGTATCACACAGGATAGGATTAGATACACAGCTCAGCACACAGTATCACACAGGAGAGGATTAGATACACAGCTCAGCAGACAGTATCACACAGGAGAGGATTAGATACACAGCTCAGTAGACAGTATTACACAGGAGAGGATTAGATACACAGCTCAGCAGACAGTATCACACAGGAGAGGATTAAATACACAGCTCAGCAGACAGTATCACACAGGACAGGATTAGATACACAGCTCAGCAGACAGTATTACACAGGAGAGGATTAAATACACAGCTCAGCAGACAGTATCACACAGGACAGGATTAGATACACGGCTCAGCAGACAGTATCACACATGAGAGGATTAGATACACAGCTCAGCAGACTGTATCACACAGGAGAGGCTTAGATACACGGCTCGGCAGACAGTATCACACAGGAGAGGATTAGATACACAGCTCAGCAGACATTATCACACAGGAGAGGATTAGATACACAGCTCAGCAGACAGTATCACACAGGAGAGGATTAGATACACAGCCCAGCAGACAGTATCACACAGGAGAGGATTAGATACACAGCTCAGCACACAGTATCACACAGGATAGGATTAGATACACAGCTCAGCAGACAGTATCACACAGGAGAGGATTAGATACACAGCTCAGCAGACAGTATCACACAGGAGAGGATTAGATACACAGCCCAGCAGACAGTATCACACAGGAGAGGATTAGATACACAGCTCAGCACACAGTATCACACAGGATAGGATTAGATACACAGCTCAGCAGACAGTATCACACAGGAGAGGATTAGATACACAGCCCAGCAGACAGTATCACACAGGAGAGGATTAGATACACTGCTCAGCAGACAGAATCACACAGGAGAGGTTTAGATACACAGCTCAGCAGACAGTATTACACAGGAGAGGATTAGATACACAGCTCAGCAGACAGCATTACACAGGACAGGATTAGATACAGAGCTCAGCAGACAGTATCACACAGGACAGGATTAAATACAGAGCTCAGCAGACAGTATCACACAGGACAGGATTAGATACAGAGCTCAGCAGACAGTATCACACAGGACAGGATTAGATGCACAGCTCAGCACACAGTATCACACAGGAGAGGATTAGATACACAGCTCAGCAGACAGTATCACACAGGAGAGGATTAGATACACAGCTCAGCACACAGGAGAGGATTAGATACACGGCTCAGCAGACAGTATCACACAGGAGAGGATTAGATACACAGCTCAGCAGACAGTATCACACAGGAGAGGATTAGATACACAGCTCAGCAGACAGTATCACACAGGAGAGGATTAGATACACAGCTCAGCAGACTGTATCACACAGGCTAGGATTAGATACACAGCTCAGCAGACAGTATCACAGAGGAGAGGATTAGATACACAGCTCAGCAGACAGTATCACACAGGACAGGATTAGATACACAGCTCAGCACACAGTATCACACAGGAGAGGATTAGATACACAGCTCAGCAGACAGTATCACACAGGAGAGGATTAGATACACAGCTCAGCACACAGTATCACACAGGATAGGATTAGATACACAGCTCAGCACACAGTATCACACAGGAGAGGATTAGATACACAGCTCAGCACACAGTATCACACAGCAGAGGATTAGATACACAGCTCAGCAGACAGTATCACACAAGAGAGGATTAGATACACTGCTCAGCAGACAGTATCACACAGCAGAGGATTAGATACACTGCTCAGCAGACAGTATCACACAGGAGAGGATTAGATACACACCTCAGCAGACAGTATCACACAGGAGAGACTTAGATACACAGCTCAGCAGACAGTATCACACAGGAGAGGATTAGATACACAGCCCAGCAGACAGTATCACACAGGATAGGATTACATACACAGCGCAGCACACAGTATCACACAGGAGAGGATTAGATACACAGCCCAGCAGACAGTATCACACAGGAGAGGATTAGATACACTGCTCAGCAGACAGTATCACACAGGAGAGGATTAGATACACAGCCCAACAGACAGTATCACACAGGAGAGGATTAGATACACAGCTCAGCAAACAATATCACACAGGAGAGGATTAGATACACAGCTCAGCACACAGTATTACACAGGAGAGGATTAGATACACAGCTCAGCAGACTGTATCACACAGGCTAGGATTAGATACACAGCTCAGCAGACAGTATCACAGAGGAGAGGATTAGATACACAGCTCAGCAGACAGTATCACACAGGACAGGATTAGATACACAGCTCAGCAGACAGTATTACATAGGAGAGGATTAGATACACAGCTCAGCACACAGTATCACACAGGAGAGGATTAGATACACAGCTCAGCAGACAGTATCACACAGGAGAGGATTAGATACACAGCTCAGCACACAGTATCACACAGGATAGGATTAGATACACAGCTCAGCACACAGTATCACACAGGAGAGGATTAGATACACAGCTCAGCACACAGTATCACACAGGAGAGGATTAGATACACAGCTCAGCAGACAGTATCACACAGGAGAGGATTAGATACACAGCTCAGCAGACAGTATCACACAAGAGAGGATTAGATACACTGCTCAGCAGACAGTATCACACAGCAGAGGATTAGATACACTGCTCAGCAGACAGTATCACACAGGAGAGGATTAGATACACACCTCAGCAGACAGTATCACACAGGAGAGGCTTAGATACACAGCTCAGCAGACAGTATCACACAGGAGAGGATTAGATACACAGCTCAGCAGACAGTATCACACAGGAGAGGATTAGATACACAGCTCAGCAGACAGTATCACACAGGAGAGGATTAGATACACAGCCCAGCAGACAGTATCACACAGGAGAGGATTAGATACACAGCGCAGCACACAGTATCACACAGGAGAGGATTAGATACACAGCCCAGCAGACAGTATCACACAGGAGAGGATTAGATACACTGCTCAGCAGACAGTATCACACAGGAGAGGATTAGATACACAGCCCAGCAGACAGTATCACACAGGAGAGGATTAGATACACTGCATAGCAGACAGTATCACACAGGAGAGGATTAGATACACAGCTCAGCAGACAGTATCACACAGGAGAGGATTAGATACACAGCTCAGCACACAGTATCACACAGGAGAGGATTAGATACACAGCTCAGCAAACAGTATCACACAGGAGAGGATTAGATACACAGCTCAGCACACAGTATCACACAGGAGAGGATTAGATACACAGCTCAGCACACAGCATCACACAGGACAGGATTAGATACACAGCTTAGCACACAGGATAGGATTAGATACATAGCTCAGCACACAGGATAGGATTAGATACACAGCTCAGCAGACAGTATCACACAGCAGAGGATTAGATACACTGCTCAGCAGACAGTATCACACAGGAGAAGCTTAGATACACAGCTCAGCACACAGTATCACACAGGATAGGATTAGATACACAGCTCAGCAGACAGTATCACACAGGATAGGATTAGATACACAGCTCAGCACACAGTATCACACAGGAGAGGATTAGATACACAGCTCAGCAGACAGTATCACACAGGATAGGATTAGATACACAGCTCAGTAGACAGTATTACACAGGAGAGGATTAGATACACAGCTCAGCAGACAGTATCACACAGGACAGGATTAGATACACGGCTCAGCAGACAGTATCACACATGAGAGGATTAGATACACAGCTCAGCAGACTGTATCACACAGGAGAGGCTTAGATACACGGCTCGGCAGACAGTATCACACAGGAGAGGATTAGATACACAGCTCAGCAGACATTATCACACAGGAGAGGATTAGATACACAGCTCAGCAGACAGTATCACACAGGAGAGGATTAGATACACAGCCCAGCAGACAGTATCACACAGGAGAGGATTAGATACACAGCTCAGCACACAGTATCACACAGGATAGGATTAGATACACAGCTCAGCAGACAGTATCACACAGGAGAGGATTAGATACACAGCCCAGCAGACAGTATCACACAGGAGAGGATTAGATACACAGCTCAGCACACAGTATCACACAGGATAGGATTAGATACACAGCTCAGCAGACAGTATCACACAGGAGAGGATTAGATACACAGCCCAGCAGACAGTATCACACAGGAGAGGATTAGATACACTGCTCAGCAGACAGAATCACACAGGAGAGGTTTAGATACACAGCTCAGCAGACAGTATTACACAGGAGAGGATTAGATACACAGCTCAGCAGACAGCATTACACAGGACAGGATTAGATACAGAGCTCAGCAGACAGTATCACACAGGACAGGATTAGATACAGAGCTCAGCAGACAGTATCACACAGGACAGGATTAGATACAGAGCTCAGCAGACAGTATCACACAGGACAGGATTAGATGCACAGCTCAGCACACAGTATCACACAGGAGAGGATTAGATACACAGCTCAGCAGACAGTATCACAGGAGAGGATTAGATACACAGCTCAGCACACAGGAGAGGATTAGATACACGGCTCAGCAGACAGTATCACACAGGAGAGGATTAGATACACAGCTCAGCAGACAGTATCACACAGGAGAGGATTAGATACACAGCTCAGCAGACAGTATCACACAGGAGAGGATTAGATACACAGCTCAGCAGACAGTATCACACATGAGAGGATTAGATACACAGCTCAGCACACAGTATCGCACAGGAGAGGATTAGATACACAGCTCAGCAGACAGTATCACACAGGATATGAATAGATACAAAGCTCAGCAGACAGTATCACACAGGATAGGATTAGATACACAGCTCAGCAGACAGTATCACACAGGAGAGGATTAGATACACAGCCCAGCAGACAGTATCACATAGGAGAGGATTAGATACACTGCTCAGCAGACAGTATCACACAAGAGAGGATTAGATACACTGCTCAACAGACAGTATCACACAGCAGAGGATTAGATACACTGCTCAGCAGACAATATCACACAGGAGAGGATTAGATACACAGCTCAGCAGACAGTATCACACAGGAGAGGCTTAGATACACAGCTCAGCAGACAGTATCACACAGGAGAGGATTAGATACACAGCCCAGCAGACAGTATCACACAGGATAGGATTACATACACAGCGCAGCACACAGTATCACACAGGAGAGGATTAGATACACAGCCCAGCAGACAGTATCACACAGGAGAGGATTAGATACACTGCTCAGCAGACAGTATCACACAGGAGAGGATTAGATACACAGCCCAGCAGACAGTATCACACAGGAGAGGATTAGATACACAGCTCAGCAAACAGTATCAAACAGGAGAGGATTAGATACACAGCTCAGCACACAGTATCACACAGGAGAGGATTAGATACACAGCTCAGCAGACAGTATCACACGGGAGAGGATTAGATACACAGCTCAGCAAACAGTATCACACAGGAGAGGATTAGATACACAGCTCAGCAGACAGCATCACACAGGAGAGGATTAGATACACTGCTCAGCAGACAGTATCACACAGGAGGATTAGATACACAGCTCAGCAGACAGTATCACACAGGAGAGGATTAGATACACAGCTCAGCAGACAGTATCACACAGGAGAGGATTAGATACACAGCTCAGCAGACAATATCACACAGGATAGGATTAGATACACAGCTCAGCACACAGTATCACACAGGAGAGGATTAGATACACAGCTCAGCAGACAGTATCACACAGGATAGGATTAGATACACAGCTCAGCAGACAGTATTACACAGGAGAGGATTAGATACACAGCTCAGCAGACAGTATCACACAGGAGAGGCTTAGATACACAGCTCAGCAGACAGTATCACACAGGAGAGGATTAGATACACAGCCCAGCAGACAGTATCACACAGGATAGGATTACATACACAGCGCAGCACACAGTATCACACAGGAGAGGATTAGATACACAGCCCAGCAGACAGTATCACACAGGAGAGGATTAGATACACTGCTCAGCAGACAGTATCACACAGGAGAGGATTAGATACACAGCCCAGCAGACAGTATCACACAGGAGAGGATTAGATACACAGCTCAGCAAACAGTATCAAACAGGAGAGGATTAGATACACAGCTCAGCACACAGTATCACACAGGAGAGGATTAGATACACAGCTCAGCAGACAGTATCACACAGGAGAGGATTAGATACACAGCTCAGCAAACAGTATCACACAGGAGAGGATTAGATACACGGCTCAGCAGACAGTATCACACAGGACAGGATTAGATACACGGCTCAGCAGACAGTATCACACATGAGAGGATTAGATACACAGCTCAGCAGACTGTATCACACAGTAGAGGCTTAGATACACGGCTCAGCAGACAGTATCACACAGGAGAGGATTAGATACACAGCTCAGCAGACAGTATCACACAGGAGAGGATTAGATACACAGCTCAGCAGACAGTATCACACAGGAGAGGATTAGATACACAGCTCAGCAGACAGTATCACACAGGAGAGGATTAGATACACAGCCCAGCAGACAGTATCACACAGGAGAGGATTAGATACACAGCGCAGCACACAGTATCACACAGGAGAGGATTAGATACACAGCCCAGCAGACAGTATCACACAGGAGAGGATTAGATACACTGCTCAGCAGACAGTATCACACAGGAGAGGATTAGATACACAGCCCAGCAGACAGTATCACACAGGAGAGGATTAGATACACTGCATAGCAGACAGTATCACACAGGAGAGGATTAGATACACAGCTCAGCAGACAGTATCACACAGGAGAGGATTAGATACACAGCTCAGCACACAGTATCACACAGGAGAGGATTAGATACACAGCTCAGCAAACAGTATCACACAGGAGAGGATTAGATACACAGCTCAGCACACAGTATCACACAGGAGAGGATTAGATACACAGCTCAGCACACAGCATCACACAGGACAGGATTAGATACACAGCTTAGCACACAGGATAGGATTAGATACATAGCTCAGCACACAGGATAGGATTAGATACACAGCTCAGCAGACAGTATCACACAGCAGAGGATTAGATACACTGCTCAGCAGACAGTATCACACAGGAGAAGCTTAGATACACAGCTCAGCACACAGTATCACACAGGATAGGATTAGATACACAGCTCAGCAGACAGTATCACACAGGATAGGATTAGATACACAGCTCAGCACACAGTATCACACAGGAGAGGATTAGATACACAGCTCAGCAGACAGTATCACACAGGATAGGATTAGATACACAGCTCAGTAGACAGTATTACACAGGAGAGGATTAGATACACAGCTCAGCAGACAGTATCACACAGGAGAGGATTAAATACACAGCTCAGCAGACAGTATCACACAGGACAGGATTAGATACACAGCTCAGCAGACAGTATCACACAGGAGAGGATTAAATACACAGCTCATCAGACAGTATCACACAGGAGAGGATTAGATACACAGCTCAACACACAGTATTACACAGGAGAGGATTAGATACACAGCTCAGCAGACTGTATCACACAGGCTAGGATTAGATACACAGCTCAGCAGACAGTATCACAGAGGAGAGGATTAGATACACAGCTCAGCAGACAGTATCACACAGGACAGGATTAGATACACAGCTCAGCAGACAGTATTACATAGGAGAGGATTAGATACACAGCTCAGCACACAGTATCACACAGGAGAGGATTAGATACACAGCTCAGCAGACAGTATCACACAGGAGAGGATTAGATACACAGCTCAGCACACAGTATCACACAGGATAGGATTAGATACACAGCTCAGCACACAGTATCACACAGGAGAGGATTAGATACACAGCTCAGCACACAGTATCACACAGGAGAGGATTAGATACACAGCTCAGCAGACAGTATCACACAGGAGAGGATTAGATACACAGCTCAGCAGACAGTATCACACAAGAGAGGATTAGATACACTGCTCAGCAGACAGTATCACACAGCAGAGGATTAGATACACTGCTCAGCAGACAGTATCACACAGGAGAGGATTAGATACACACCTCAGCAGACAGTATCACACAGGAGAGGCTTAGATACACAGCTCAGCAGACAGTATCACACATGAGAGGATTAGATACACAGCTCAGCAGACTGTATCACACAGTAGAGGCTTAGATACACGGCTCAGCAGACAGTATCACACAGGAGAGGATTAGATACACAGCTCAGCAGACAGTATCACACAGGAGAGGATTAGATACACAGCTCAGCAGACAGTATCACACAGGAGAGGATTAGATACACAGCCCAGCAGACAGTATCACACAGGAGAGGATTAGATACACAGCGCAGCACACAGTATCACACAGGAGAGGATTAGATACACAGCCCAGCAGACAGTATCACACAGGAGAGGATTAGATACACTGCTCAGCAGACAGTATCACACAGGAGAGGATTAGATACACAGCCCAGCAGACAGTATCACACAGGAGAGGATTAGATACACTGCATAGCAGACAGTATCACACAGGAGAGGATTAGATACACAGCTCAGCAGACAGTATCACACAGGAGAGGATTAGATACACAGCTCAGCACACAGTATCACACAGGAGAGGATTAGATACACAGCTCAGCAAACAGTATCACACAGGAGAGGATTAGATACACAGCTCAGCACACAGTATCACACAGGAGAGGATTAGATACACAGCTCAGCACACAGCATCACACAGGACAGGATTAGATACACAGCTTAGCACACAGGATAGGATTAGATACATAGCTCAGCACACAGGATAGGATTAGATACACAGCTCAGCAGACAGTATCACACAGCAGAGGATTAGATACACTGCTCAGCAGACAGTATCACACAGGAGAAGCTTAGATACACAGCTCAGCACACAGTATCACACAGGATAGGATTAGATACACAGCTCAGCAGACAGTATCACACAGGATAGGATTAGATACACAGCTCAGCACACAGTATCACACAGGAGAGGATTAGATACACAGCTCAGCAGACAGTATCACACAGGATAGGATTAGATACACAGCTCAGTAGACAGTATTACACAGGAGAGGATTAGATACACAGCTCAGCAGACAGTATCACACAGGACAGGATTAGATACACGGCTCAGCAGACAGTATCACACATGAGAGGATTAGATACACAGCTCAGCAGACTGTATCACACAGGAGAGGCTTAGATACACGGCTCGGCAGACAGTATCACACAGGAGAGGATTAGATACACAGCTCAGCAGACATTATCACACAGGAGAGGATTAGATACACAGCTCAGCAGACAGTATCACACAGGAGAGGATTAGATACACAGCCCAGCAGACAGTATCACACAGGAGAGGATTAGATACACAGCTCAGCACACAGTATCACACAGGATAGGATTAGATACACAGCTCAGCAGACAGTATCACACAGGAGAGGATTAGATACACAGCCCAGCAGACAGTATCACACAGGAGAGGATTAGATACACAGCTCAGCACACAGTATCACACAGGATAGGATTAGATACACAGCTCAGCAGACAGTATCACACAGGAGAGGATTAGATACACAGCCCAGCAGACAGTATCACACAGGAGAGGATTAGATACACTGCTCAGCAGACAGAATCACACAGGAGAGGTTTAGATACACAGCTCAGCAGACAGTATTACACAGGAGAGGATTAGATACACAGCTCAGCAGACAGCATTACACAGGACAGGATTAGATACAGAGCTCAGCAGACAGTATCACACAGGACAGGATTAGATACAGAGCTCAGCAGACAGTATCACACAGGACAGGATTAGATACAGAGCTCAGCAGACAGTATCACACAGGACAGGATTAGATGCACAGCTCAGCACACAGTATCACACAGGAGAGGATTAGATACACAGCTCAGCAGACAGTATCACACAGGATAGGATTAGATACACAGCTCAGTAGACAGTATTACACAGGAGAGGATTAGATACACAGCTCAGCAGACAGTATCACACAGGAGAGGATTAAATACACAGCTCAGCAGACAGTATCACACAGGACAGGATTAGATACACAGCTCAGCAGACAGTATCACACAGGAGAGGATTAAATACACAGCTCAGCAGACAGTATCACACAGGACAGGATTAGATACACGGCTCAGCAGACAGTATCACACATGAGAGGATTAGATACACAGCTCAGCAGACTGTATCACACAGGAGAGGCTTAGATACACGGCTCGGCAGACAGTATCACACAGGAGAGGATTAGATACACAGCTCAGCAGACATTATCACACAGGAGAGGATTAGATACACAGCCCAACAGACAGTATCACACAGGAGAGGATTAGATACACAGCTCAGCAAACAATATCACACAGGAGAGGATTAGATACACAGCTCAGCACACAGTATTACACAGGAGAGGATTAGATACACAGCTCAGCAGACTGTATCACACAGGCTAGGATTAGATACACAGCTCAGCAGACAGTATCACAGAGGAGAGGATTAGATACACAGCTCAGCAGACAGTATCACACAGGACAGGATTAGATACACAGCTCAGCAGACAGTATTACATAGGAGAGGATTAGATACACAGCTCAGCACACAGTATCACACAGGAGAGGATTAGATACACAGCTCAGCAGACAGTATCACACAGGAGAGGATTAGATACACAGCTCAGCACACAGTATCACACAGGATAGGATTAGATACACAGCTCAGCACACAGTATCACACAGGAGAGGATTAGATACACAGCTCAGCACACAGTATCACACAGGAGAGGATTAGATACACAGCTCAGCAGACAGTATCACACAGGAGAGGATTAGATACACAGCTCAGCAGACAGTATCACACAAGAGAGGATTAGATACACTGCTCAGCAGACAGTATCACACAGCAGAGGATTAGATACACTGCTCAGCAGACAGTATCACACAGGAGAGGATTAGATACACACCTCAGCAGACAGTATCACACAGGAGAGGCTTAGATACACAGCTCAGCAGACAGTATCACACATGAGAGGATTAGATACACAGCTCAGCAGACTGTATCACACAGTAGAGGCTTAGATACACGGCTCAGCAGACAGTATCACACAGGAGAGGATTAGATACACAGCTCAGCAGACAGTATCACACAGGAGAGGATTAGATACACAGCTCAGCAGACAGTATCACACAGGAGAGGATTAGATACACAGCCCAGCAGACAGTATCACACAGGAGAGGATTAGATACACAGCGCAGCACACAGTATCACACAGGAGAGGATTAGATACACAGCCCAGCAGACAGTATCACACAGGAGAGGATTAGATACACTGCTCAGCAGACAGTATCACACAGGAGAGGATTAGATACACAGCCCAGCAGACAGTATCACACAGGAGAGGATTAGATACACTGCATAGCAGACAGTATCACACAGGAGAGGATTAGATACACAGCTCAGCAGACAGTATCACACAGGAGAGGATTAGATACACAGCTCAGCACACAGTATCACACAGGAGAGGATTAGATACACAGCTCAGCAAACAGTATCACACAGGAGAGGATTAGATACACAGCTCAGCACACAGTATCACACAGGAGAGGATTAGATACACAGCTCAGCACACAGCATCACACAGGACAGGATTAGATACACAGCTTAGCACACAGGATAGGATTAGATACATAGCTCAGCACACAGGATAGGATTAGATACACAGCTCAGCAGACAGTATCACACAGCAGAGGATTAGATACACTGCTCAGCAGACAGTATCACACAGGAGAAGCTTAGATACACAGCTCAGCACACAGTATCACACAGGATAGGATTAGATACACAGCTCAGCAGACAGTATCACACAGGATAGGATTAGATACACAGCTCAGCACACAGTATCACACAGGAGAGGATTAGATACACAGCTCAGCAGACAGTATCACACAGGATAGGATTAGATACACAGCTCAGTAGACAGTATTACACAGGAGAGGATTAGATACACAGCTCAGCAGACAGTATCACACAGGACAGGATTAGATACACGGCTCAGCAGACAGTATCACACATGAGAGGATTAGATACACAGCTCAGCAGACTGTATCACACAGGAGAGGCTTAGATACACGGCTCGGCAGACAGTATCACACAGGAGAGGATTAGATACACAGCTCAGCAGACATTATCACACAGGAGAGGATTAGATACACAGCTCAGCAGACAGTATCACACAGGAGAGGATTAGATACACAGCCCAGCAGACAGTATCACACAGGAGAGGATTAGATACACAGCTCAGCACACAGTATCACACAGGATAGGATTAGATACACAGCTCAGCAGACAGTATCACACAGGAGAGGATTAGATACACAGCCCAGCAGACAGTATCACACAGGAGAGGATTAGATACACAGCTCAGCACACAGTATCACACAGGATAGGATTAGATACACAGCTCAGCAGACAGTATCACACAGGAGAGGATTAGATACACAACCCAGCAGACAGTATCACACAGGAGAGGATTAGATACACTGCTCAGCAGACAGAATCACACAGGAGAGGTTTAGATACACAGCTCAGCAGACAGTATTACACAGGAGAGGATTAGATACACAGCTCAGCAGACAGCATTACACAGGACAGGATTAGATACAGAGCTCAGCAGACAGTATCACACAGGACAGGATTAGATACAGAGCTCAGCAGACAGTATCACACAAGAGAGGATTAGATACACTGCTCAGCAGACAGTATCACACAGCAGAGGATTAGATACACTGCTCAGCAGACAGTATCACACAGGAGAGGATTAGATACACACCTCAGCAGACAGTATCACACAGGAGAGGCTTAGATACACAGCTCAGCAGACAGTATCACACATGAGAGGATTAGATACACAGCTCAGCAGACTGTATCACACAGTAGAGGCTTAGATACACGGCTCAGCAGACAGTATCACACAGGAGAGGATTAGATACACAGCTCAGCAGACAGTATCACACAGGAGAGGATTAGATACACAGCTCAGCAGACAGTATCACACAGGAGAGGATTAGATACACAGCCCAGCAGACAGTATCACACAGGAGAGGATTAGATACACAGCGCAGCACACAGTATCACACAGGAGAGGATTAGATACACAGCCCAGCAGACAGTATCACACAGGAGAGGATTAGATACACTGCTCAGCAGACAGTATCACACAGGAGAGGATTAGATACACAGCCCAGCAGACAGTATCACACAGGAGAGGATTAGATACACTGCATAGCAGACAGTATCACACAGGAGAGGATTAGATACACAGCTCAGCAGACAGTATCACACAGGAGAGGATTAGATACACAGCTCAGCACACAGTATCACACAGGAGAGGATTAGATACACAGCTCAGCAAACAGTATCACACAGGAGAGGATTAGATACACAGCTCAGCACACAGTATCACACAGGAGAGGATTAGATACACAGCTCAGCACACAGCATCACACAGGACAGGATTAGATACACAGCTTAGCACACAGGATAGGATTAGATACATAGCTCAGCACACAGGATAGGATTAGATACACAGCTCAGCAGACAGTATCACACAGCAGAGGATTAGATACACTGCTCAGCAGACAGTATCACACAGGAGAAGCTTAGATACACAGCTCAGCACACAGTATCACACAGGATAGGATTAGATACACAGCTCAGCAGACAGTATCACACAGGATAGGATTAGATACACAGCTCAGCACACAGTATCACACAGGAGAGGATTAGATACACAGCTCAGCAGACAGTATCACACAGGATAGGATTAGATACACAGCTCAGTAGACAGTATTACACAGGAGAGGATTAGATACACAGCTCAGCAGACAGTATCACACAGGACAGGATTAGATACACGGCTCAGCAGACAGTATCACACATGAGAGGATTAGATACACAGCTCAGCAGACTGTATCACACAGGAGAGGCTTAGATACACGGCTCGGCAGACAGTATCACACAGGAGAGGATTAGATACACAGCTCAGCAGACATTATCACACAGGAGAGGATTAGATACACAGCTCAGCAGACAGTATCACACAGGAGAGGATTAGATACACAGCCCAGCAGACAGTATCACACAGGAGAGGATTAGATACACAGCTCAGCACACAGTATCACACAGGATAGGATTAGATACACAGCTCAGCAGACAGTATCACACAGGAGAGGATTAGATACACAGCCCAGCAGACAGTATCACACAGGAGAGGATTAGATACACAGCTCAGCACACAGTATCACACAGGATAGGATTAGATACACAGCTCAGCAGACAGTATCACACAGGAGAGGATTAGATACACAACCCAGCAGACAGTATCACACAGGAGAGGATTAGATACACTGCTCAGCAGACAGAATCACACAGGAGAGGTTTAGATACACAGCTCAGCAGACAGTATTACACAGGAGAGGATTAGATACACAGCTCAGCAGACAGCATTACACAGGACAGGATTAGATACAGAGCTCAGCAGACAGTATCACACAGGACAGGATTAGATACAGAGCTCAGCAGACAGTATCACACAGGACAGGATTAGATACAGAGCTCAGCAGACAGTATCACACAGGACAGGATTAGATGCACAGCTCAGCACACAGTATCACACAGGAGAGGATTAGATACACAGCTCAGCAGACAGTATCACACAGGAGAGGATTAGATACACAGCTCAGCACACAGGAGAGGATTAGATACACGGCTCAGCAGACAGTATCACACAGGAGAGGATTAGATACACAGCTCAGCAGACAGTATCACACAGGAGAGGATTAGATACACAGCTCAGCAGACAGTATCACACAGGAGAGGATTAGATACACAGCTCAGCAGACAGTATCACACATGAGAGGATTAGATACACAGCTCAGCACACAGTATCGCACAGGAGAGGATTAGATACACAGCTCAGCAGACAGTATCACACAGGATATGAATAGATACAAAGCTCAGCAGACAGTATCACACAGGATAGGATTAGATACACAGCTCAGCAGACAGTATCACACAGGAGAGGATTAGATACACAGCCCAGCAGACAGTATCACATAGGAGAGGATTAGATACACTGCTCAGCAGACAGTATCACACAAGAGAGGATTAGATACACTGCTCAGCAGACAGTATCACACAGCAGAGGATTAGATACACTGCTCAGCAGACAATATCACACAGGAGAGGATTAGATACACAGCTCAGCAGACAGTATCACACAGGAGAGGCTTAGATACACAGCTCAGCAGACAGTATCACACAGGAGAGGATTAGATACACAGCCCAGCAGACAGTATCACACAGGATAGGATTACATACACAGCGCAGCACACAGTATCACACAGGAGAGGATTAGATACACAGCCCAGCAGACAGTATCACACAGGAGAGGATTAGATACACTGCTCAGCAGACAGTATCACACAGGAGAGGATTAGATACACAGCCCAGCAGACAGTATCACACAGGAGAGGATTAGATACACAGCTCAGCAAACAGTATCAAACAGGAGAGGATTAGATACACAGCTCAGCACACAGTATCACACAGGAGAGGATTAGATACACAGCTCAGCAGACAGTATCACACGGGAGAGGATTAGATACACAGCTCAGCAAACAGTATCACACAGGAGAGGATTAGATACACAGCTCAGCAGACAGCATCACACAGGAGAGGATTAGATACACTGCTCAGCAGACAGTATCACACAGGAGGATTAGATACACAGCTCAGCAGACAGTATCACACAGGAGAGGATTAGATACACAGCTCAGCAGACAGTATCACACAGGAGAGGATTAGATACACAGCTCAGCAGACAATATCACACAGGATAGGATTAGATACACAGCTCAGCACACAGTATCACACAGGAGAGGATTAGATACACAGCTCAGCAGACAGTATCACACAGGATAGGATTAGATACACAGCTCAGCAGACAGTATTACACAGGAGAGGATTAGATACACAGCTCAGCAGACAGTATCACACAGGAGAGGCTTAGATACACAGCTCAGCAGACAGTATCACACAGGAGAGGATTAGATACACAGCCCAGCAGACAGTATCACACAGGATAGGATTACATACACAGCGCAGCACACAGTATCACACAGGAGAGGATTAGATACACAGCCCAGCAGACAGTATCACACAGGAGAGGATTAGATACACTGCTCAGCAGACAGTATCACACAGGAGAGGATTAGATACACAGCCCAGCAGACAGTATCACACAGGAGAGGATTAGATACACAGCTCAGCAAACAGTATCAAACAGGAGAGGATTAGATACACAGCTCAGCACACAGTATCACACAGGAGAGGATTAGATACACAGCTCAGCAGACAGTATCACACAGGAGAGGATTAGATACACAGCTCAGCAAACAGTATCACACAGGAGAGGATTAGATACACGGCTCAGCAGACAGTATCACACAGGACAGGATTAGATACACGGCTCAGCAGACAGTATCACACATGAGAGGATTAGATACACAGCTCAGCAGACTGTATCACACAGTAGAGGCTTAGATACACGGCTCAGCAGACAGTATCACACAGGAGAGGATTAGATACACAGCTCAGCAGACAGTATCACACAGGAGAGGATTAGATACACAGCTCAGCAGACAGTATCACACAGGAGAGGATTAGATACACAGCTCAGCAGACAGTATCACACAGGAGAGGATTAGATACACAGCCCAGCAGACAGTATCACACAGGAGAGGATTAGATACACAGCGCAGCACACAGTATCACACAGGAGAGGATTAGATACACAGCTCAGCAGACAGTATCACACAGGAGAGGATTAGATACACTGCGCAGCACACAGTATCACACAGGAGAGGATTAGATACACAGCTCAGCAGACAGTATCACACAGGAGAGGATTAGATACACAGCTCAGCAGACAGTATCACACAGGAGAGGATTAGATACACTGCTCAGCAGACAGTATCACACAGGAGAGGATTAGATACACAGCCCAGCAGACAGTATCACACAGGAGAGGATTAGATACACTGCATAGCAGACAGTATCACACAGGAGAGGATTAGATACACAGCTCAGCAGACAGTATCACACAGGAGAGGATTAGATACACAGCTCAGCACACAGTATCACACAGGAGAGGATTAGATACACAGCTCAGCAAACAGTATCACACAGGAGAGGATTAGATACACAGCTCAGCACACAGTATCACACAGGAGAGGATTAGATACACAGCTCAGCACACAGCATCACACAGGACAGGATTAGATACACAGCTTAGCACACAGGATAGGATTAGATACATAGCTCAGCACACAGGATAGGATTAGATACACAGCTCAGCAGACAGTATCACACAGCAGAGGATTAGATACACTGCTCAGCAGACAGTATCACACAGGAGAAGCTTAGATACACAGCTCAGCACACAGTATCACACAGGATAGGATTAGATACACAGCTCAGCAGACAGTATCACACAGGATAGGATTAGATACACAGCTCAGCACACAGTATCACACAGGAGAGGATTAGATACACAGCTCAGCAGACAGTATCACACAGGATAGGATTAGATACACAGCTCAGTAGACAGTATTACACAGGAGAGGATTAGATACACAGCTCAGCAGACAGTATCACACAGGAGAGGATTAAATACACAGCTCAGCAGACAGTATCACACAGGACAGGATTAGATACACAGCTCAGCAGACAGTATCACACAGGAGAGGATTAAATACACAGCTCAGCAGACAGTATCACACAGGACAGGATTAGATACACGGCTCAGCAGACAGTATCACACATGAGAGGATTAGATACACAGCTCAGCAGACTGTATCACACAGGAGAGGCTTAGATACACGGCTCGGCAGACAGTATCACACAGGAGAGGATTAGATACACAGCTCAGCAGACATTATCACACAGGAGAGGATTAGATACACAGCTCAGCAGACAGTATCACACAGGAGAGGATTAGATACACAGCCCAGCAGACAGTATCACACAGGAGAGGATTAGATACACAGCTCAGCACACAGTATCACACAGGATAGGATTAGATACACAGCTCAGCAGACAGTATCACACAGGAGAGGATTAGATACACAGCTCAGCAGACAGTATCACACAGGAGAGGATTAGATACACAGCCCAGCAGACAGTATCACACAGGAGAGGATTAGATACACAGCTCAGCACACAGTATCACACAGGATAGGATTAGATACACAGCTCAGCAGACAGTATCACACAGGAGAGGATTAGATACACAGCCCAGCAGACAGTATCACACAGGAGAGGATTAGATACACAGCTCAGCACACAGTATCACACAGGATAGGATTAGATACACAGCTCAGCAGACAGTATCACACAGGAGAGGATTAGATACACAGCCCAGCAGACAGTATCACACAGGAGAGGATTAGATACACTGCTCAGCAGACAGAATCACACAGGAGAGGTTTAGATACACAGCTCAGCAGACAGTATTACACAGGAGAGGATTAGATACTCAGCTCAGCAGACAGCATTACACAGGACAGGATTAGATACAGAGCTCAGCAGACAGTATCACACAGGACAGGATTAGATACAGAGCTCAGCAGACAGTATCACACAGGACAGGATTAGATACAGAGCTCAGCAGACAGTATCACACAGGACAGGATTAGATGCACAGCTCAGCACACAGTATCACACAGGAGAGGATTAGATACACAGCTCAGCAGACAGTATCACACAGGAGAGGATTAGATACACAGCTCAGCACACAGGAGAGGATTAGATACACGGCTCAGCAGACAGTATCACACAGGAGAGGATTAGATACACAGCTCAGCAGACAGTATCACACAGGAGAGGATTAGATACACAGCTCAGCAGACAGTATCACACAGGAGAGGATTAGATACACAGCTCAGCAGACTGTATCACACAGGCTAGGATTAGATACACAGCTCAGCAGACAGTATCACAGAGGAGAGGATTAGATACACAGCTCAGCAGACAGTATCACACAGGACAGGATTAGATACACAGCTCAGCAGACAGTATTACATAGGAGAGGATTAGATACACAGCTCAGCACACAGTATCACACAGGAGAGGATTAGATACACAGCTCAGCAGACAGTATCACACAGGAGAGGATTAGATACACAGCTCAGCACACAGTATCACACAGGATAGGATTAGATGCACAGCTCAGCACACAGTATCACACAGGAGAGGATTAGATACACAGCTCAGCACACAGTATCACACAGCAGAGGATTAGATACACAGCTCAGCAGACAGTATCACACAAGAGAGGATTAGATACACTGCTCAGCAGACAGTATCACACAGCAGAGGATTAGATACACTGCTCAGCAGACAGTATCACACAGGAGAGGATTAGATACACACCTCAGCAGACAGTATCACACAGGAGAGACTTAGATACACAGCTCAGCAGACAGTATCACACAGGAGAGGATTAGATACACAGCCCAGCAGACAGTATCACACAGGATAGGATTACATACACAGCGCAGCACACAGTATCACACAGGAGAGGATTAGATACACAGCCCAGCAGACAGTATCACACAGGAGAGGATTAGATACACTGCTCAGCAGACAGTATCACACAGGAGAGGATTAGATACACAGCCCAACAGACAGTATCACACAGGAGAGGATTAGATACACAGCTCAGCAAACAATATCACACAGGAGAGGATTAGATACACAGCTCAGCACACAGTATTACACAGGAGAGGATTAGATACACAGCTCAGCAGACAGTATCACACAGGAGAGGATTAGATACACAGCTCAGCAGACAGTATCACACAGGCTAAGATTAGATACACAGCTCAGCAGACAGTATCACAGAGGAGAGGATTAGATACACAGCTCAGCAGACAGTATCACACAGGACAGGATTAGATACACAGCTCAGCAGACAGTATTACATAGGAGAGGATTAGATACACAGCTCAGCACACAGTATCACACAGGAGAGGATTAGATACACAGCTCAGCAGACAGTATCACACAGGAGAGGATTAGATACACAGCTCAGCAGACAGCATTACACAGGACAGGATTAGATACAGAGCTCAGCAGACAGTATCACACAGGACAGGATTAGATACAGAGCTCAGCAGACAGTATCACACAGGACAGGATTAGATACAGAGCTCAGCAGACAGTATCACACAGGACAGGATTAGATGCACAGCTCAGCACACAGTATCACACAGGAGAGGATTAGATACACAGCTCAGCAGACAGTATCACACAGGAGAGGATTAGATACACAGCTCAGCACACAGGAGAGGATTAGATACACGGCTCAGCAGACAGTATCACACAGGAGAGGATTAGATACACAGCTCAGCAGACAGTATCACACAGGAGAGGATTAGATACACAGCTCAGCAGACAGTATCACACAGGAGAGGATTAGATACACAGCTCAGCAGACTGTATCACACAGGCTAGGATTAGATACACAGCTCAGCAGACAGTATCACAGAGGAGAGGATTAGATACACAGCTCAGCAGACAGTATCACACAGGACAGGATTAGATACACAGCTCAGCAGACAGTATTACATAGGAGAGGATTAGATACACAGCTCAGCACACAGTATCACACAGGAGAGGATTAGATACACAGCTCAGCAGACAGTATCACACAGGAGAGGATTAGATACACAGCTCAGCACACAGTATCACACAGGATAGGATTAGATACACAGCTCAGCACACAGTATCACACAGGAGAGGATTAGATACACAGCTCAGCACACAGTATCACACAGCAGAGGATTAGATACACAGCTCAGCAGACAGTATCACACAAGAGAGGATTAGATACACTGCTCAGCAGACAGTATCACACAGCAGAGGATTAGATACACTGCTCAGCAGACAGTATCACACAGGAGAGGATTAGATACACACCTCAGCAGACAGTATCACACAGGAGAGACTTAGATACACAGCTCAGCAGACAGTATCACACAGGAGAGGATTAGATACACAGCCCAGCAGACAGTATCACACAGGATAGGATTACATACACAGCGCAGCACACAGTATCACACAGGAGAGGATTAGATACACAGCCCAGCAGACAGTATCACACAGGAGAGGATTAGATACACTGCTCAGCAGACAGTATCACACAGGAGAGGATTAGATACACAGCCCAACAGACAGTATCACACAGGAGAGGATTAGATACACAGCTCAGCAAACAATATCACACAGGAGAGGATTAGATACACAGCTCAGCACACAGTATTACACAGGAGAGGATTAGATACACAGCTCAGCAGACTGTATCACACAGGCTAAGATTAGATACACAGCTCAGCAGACAGTATCACAGAGGAGAGGATTAGATACACAGCTCAGCAGACAGTATCACACAGGACAGGATTAGATACACAGCTCAGCAGACAGTATTACATAGGAGAGGATTAGATACACAGCTCAGCACACAGTATCACACAGGAGAGGATTAGATACACAGCTCAGCAGACAGTATCACACAGGAGAGGATTAGATACACAGCTCAGCACACAGTATCACACAGGATAGGATTAGATACACAGCTCAGCACACAGTATCACACAGGAGAGGATTAGATACACAGCTCAGCACACAGTATCACACAGGAGAGGATTAGATACACAGCTCAGCAGACAGTATCACACAGGAGAGGATTAGATACACAGCTCAGCAGACAGTATCACACAAGAGAGGATTAGATACACTGCTCAGCAGACAGTATCACACAGCAGAGGATTAGATACACTGCTCAGCAGACAGTATCACACAGGAGAGGATTAGATACACATCTCAGCAGACAGTATCACACAGGAGAGGCTTAGATACACAGCTCAGCAGACAGTATCACACATGAGAGGATTAGATACACAGCTCAGCAGACTGTATCACACAGTAGAGGCTTAGATACACGGCTCAGCAGACAGTATCACACAGGAGAGGATTAGATACACAGCTCAGCAGACAGTATCACACAGGAGAGGATTAGATACACAGCTCAGCAGACAGTATCACACAGGAGAGGATTAGATACACAGCCCAGCAGACAGTATCACACAGGAGAGGATTAGATACACAGCGCAGCACACAGTATCACACAGGAGAGGATTAGATACACAGCCCAGCAGACAGTATCACACAGGAGAGGATTAGATACACTGCTCAGCAGACAGTATCACACAGGAGAGGATTAGATACACAGCCCAGCAGACAGTATCACACAGGAGAGGATTAGATACACTGCATAGTAGACAGTATCACACAGGAGAGGATTAGATACACAGCTCAGCAGACAGTATCACACAGGAGAGGATTAGATACACAGCTCAGCACACAGTATCACACAGGAGAGGATTAGATACACAGCTCAGCAAACAGTATCACACAGGAGAGGATTAGATACACAGCTCAGCACACAGTATCACACAGGAGAGGATTAGATACACAGCTCAGCACACAGCATCACACAGGACAGGATTAGATACACAGCTTAGCACACAGGATAGGATTAGATACATAGCTCAGCACACAGGATAGGATTAGATACACAGCTCAGCAGACAGTATCACACAGCAGAGGATTAGATACACTGCTCAGCAGACAGTATCACACAGGAGAAGCTTAGATACACAGCTCAGCACACAGTATCACACAGGATAGGATTAGATACACAGCTCAGCAGACAGTATCACACAGGATAGGATTAGATACACAGCTCAGCACACAGTATCACACAGGAGAGGATTAGATACACAGCTCAGCAGACAGTATCACACAGGATAGGATTAGATACACAGCTCAGTAGACAGTATTACACAGGAGAGGATTAGATACACAGCTCAGCAGACAGTATCACACAGGAGAGGATTAAATACACAGCTCAGCAGACAGTATCACACAGGACAGGATTAGATACACAGCTCAGCAGACAGTATCACACAGGAGAGGATTAAATACACAGCTCAGCAGACAGTATCACACAGGACAGGATTAGATACACGGCTCAGCAGACAGTATCACACATGAGAGGATTAGATACACAGCTCAGCAGACTGTATCACACAGGAGAGGCTTAGATACACGGCTCGGCAGACAGTATCACACAGGAGAGGATTAGATACACAGCTCAGCAGACATTATCACACAGGAGAGGATTAGATACACAGCTCAGCAGACAGTATCACACAGGAGAGGATTAGATACACAGCCAAGCAGACAGTATCACACAGGAGAGGATTAGATACACAGCTCAGCACACAATATCACACAGGATAGGATTAGATACACAGCTCAGCAGACAGTATCACACAGGAGAGGATTAGATACACAGCTCAGCAGACAGTATCACACAGGAGAGGATTAGATACACAGCCCAGCAGACAGTATCACACAGGAGAGGATTAGATACACAGCTCAGCACACAGTATCACACAGGATAGGATTAGATACACAGCTCAGCAGACAGTATCACACAGGAGAGGATTAGATACACAGCCCAGCAGACAGTATCACACAGGAGAGGATTAGATACACAGCTCAGCACACAGTATCACACAGGATAGGATTAGATACACAGCTCAGCAGACAGTGTCACACAGGAGAGGATTAGATACACAGCCCAGCAGACAGTATCACACAGGAGAGGATTAGATACACTGCTCAGCAGACAGAATCACACAGGAGAGGTTTAGATACACAGCTCAGCAGACAGTATTACACAGGAGAGGATTAGATACACAGCTCAGCAGACAGCATTACACAGGACAGGATTAGATACAGAGCTCAGCAGACAGTATCACACAGGACAGGATTAGATACAGAGCTCAGCAGACAGTATCACACAGGACAGGATTAGATACAGAGCTCAGCAGACAGTATCACACAGGACAGGATTAGATGCACAGCTCAGCACACAGTATCACACAGGAGAGGATTAGATACACAGCTCAGCAGACAGTATCACACAGGAGAGGATTAGATACACAGCTCAGCACACAGGAGAGGATTAGATACACGGCTCAGCAGACAGTATCACACAGGAGAGGATTAGATACACAGCTCAGCAGACAGTATCACACAGGAGAGGATTAGATACACAGCTCAGCAGACAGTATCACACAGGAGAGGATTAGATACACAGCTCAGCAGACTGTATCACACAGGCTAGGATTAGATACACAGCTCAGCAGACAGTATCACAGAGGAGAGGATTAGATACACAGCTCAGCAGACAGTATCACACAGGACAGGATTAGCTACACAGCTCAGCAGACAGTATTACATAGGAGAGGATTAGATACACAGCTCAGCACACAGTATCACACAGGAGAGGATTAGATACACAGCTCAGCAGACAGTATCACACAGGAGAGGATTAGATACACAGCTCAGCACACAGTATCACACAGGATAGGATTAGATACACAGCTCAGCACACAGTATCACACAGGAGAGGATTAGATACACAGCTCAGCACACAGTATCACACAGCAGAGGATTAGATACACAGCTCAGCAGACAGTATCACACAAGAGAGGATTAGATACACTGCTCAGCAGACAGTATCACACAGCAGAGGATTAGATACACTGCTCAGCAGACAGTATCACACAGGAGAGGATTAGATACACACCTCAGCAGACAGTATCACACAGGAGAGACTTAGATACACAGCTCAGCAGACAGTATCACACAGGAGAGGATTAGATACACAGCCCAGCAGACAGTATCACACAGGATAGGATTACATACACAGCGCAGCACACAGTATCACACAGGAGAGGATTAGATACACAGCCCAGCAGACAGTATCACACAGGAGAGGATTAGATACACTGCTCAGCAGACAGTATCACACAGGAGAGGATTAGATACACAGCCCAACAGACAGTATCACACAGGAGAGGATTAGATACACAGCTCAGCAAACAATATCACACAGGAGAGGATTAGATACACAGCTCAGCACACAGTATTACACAGGAGAGGATTAGATACACAGCTCAGCAGACTGTATCACACAGGCTAGGATTAGATACACAGCTCAGCAGACAGTATCACAGAGGAGAGGATTAGATACACAGCTCAGCAGACAGTATCACACAGGACAGGATTAGATACACAGCTCAGCAGACAGTATTACATAGGAGAGGATTAGATACACAGCTCAACACACAGTATCACACAGGAGAGGATTAGATACACAGCTCAGCAGACAGTATCACACAGGAGAGGATTAGATACACAGCTCAGCACACAGTATCACACAGGATAGGATTAGATACACAGCTCAGCACACAGTATCACACAGGAGAGGATTAGATACACAGCTCAGCACACAGTATCACACAGGAGAGGATTAGATACACAGCTCAGCAGACAGTATCACACAGGAGAGGATTAGATACACAGCTCAGCAGACAGTATCACACAAGAGAGGATTAGATACACTGCTCAGCAGACAGTATCACACAGCAGAGGATTAGATACACTGCTCAGCAGACAGTATCACACAGGAGAGGATTAGATACACACCTCAGCAGACAGTATCACACAGGAGAGGCTTAGATACACAGCTCAGTAGACAGTATCACACATGAGAGGATTAGATACACAGCTCAGCAGACTGTATTACACAGTAGAGGCTTAGATACACGCCTCAGCAGACAGTATCACACAGGAGAGGATTAGATACACAGCTCAGCAGACAGTATCACACAGGAGAGGATTAGATGCACAGCTCAGCAGACAGTATCACACAGGAGAGGATTAGATACACAGCCCAGCAGACAGTATCACACAGGAGAGGATTAGATACACAGCGCAGCACACAGTATCACACAGGAGAGGATTAGATACACAGCTCAGCAGACAGTATCACACAGGAGAGGATTAGATACACTGCTCAGCAGACAGTGTCACACAGGAGAGGATTAGATACACTGCTCAGCAGACAGTATCACACAGGAGAGGATTAGATACACAGCTCAGCAGACAGTATTACACAGGAGAGGATTAGATATACAGCTCAGCAGACAGTATCACACAGGAGAGGATTAGATACACTGCTCAGCACACAGTATCACACAGGAGAGGATTAGATACACTGCTCAGCAGACAGTATCACACAGGAGAGGATTAGATACACAGCTCAGCAGACAGTATTACACAGGAGAGGATTAGATACACAGCTCAGCAGACAGCATTACACAGGAGAGGATTAGATATACAGCTCAGCAGACAGTATCACACAGGAGAGGATTAGATACACAGCTCAGCACACAGTATCACACAGGAGAGGATTAGATACACTGCTCAGCAGACAGAATCACACAGGAGAGGATTAGATACACAGCTCAGCAGACAGTATTACACAGGAGAGGATTAGATACACAGCTCAGCAGACAGTATCACACAGGACAGGATTAGATACAGAGCTCAGCAGACAGTATCACACAGGACAGGATTAGATACAGAGCTCAGCAGACAGTATCACACAGGAGAGGATTAGATACACTGCTCAGCAGACAGAATCACACAGGAGAGGATTAGATACACAGCTCAGCAGACAGTATTACACAGGAGAGGATTAGATACACAGCTCAGCAGACAGTATCACACAGGACAGGATTAGATACAGAGCTCAGCAGACAGTATCACACAGGACAGGATTAGATACAGAGCTCAGCAGACAGTATCACACAGGACAGGATTAGATACAGAGCTCAGCAGACAGTATCACACAGGAGAGGATTAGATACACTGCTCAGCAGACAGAATCACACAGGAGAGGATTAGATACACAGCTCAGCAGACAGTATTACACAGGAGAGGATTAGATACACAGCTCAGCAGACAGTATCACACAGGACAGGATTAGATACAGAGCTCAGCAGACAGTATCACACAGGACAGGATTAGATACAGAGCTCAGCAGACAGTATCACACAGGACAGGATTAGATGCACAGCTCAGCACACAGTATCACACAGGAGAGGATTAGATACACAGCTCAGCAGACAGTATCACACAGGAGAGGATTAGATACACAGCTCAGCAGACAGTATCACACAGGAGAGGATTAGATACACAGCTCAGCAGACAGTATCACACAGGAGAGGATTAGATACACAGCTCAGCACACAGGAGAGGATTAGATACACGGCTCAGCAGACAGTATCACACAGGAGAGGATTAGATACACAGCTCAGCAGACAGTATCACACAGGAGAGGATTAGATACACAGCTCAGCAGACAGTATCACACAGGAGAGGATTAGATACACAGCTCAGCAGACTGTATCACACAGGCTAGGATTAGATACATAGCTCAGCAGACAGTATCACAGAGGAGAGGATTAGATACACAGCTCAGCAGACAGTATCACACAGGACAGGATTAGATACACAGCTCAGCAGACAGTATTACATAGGAGAGGATTAGATACACAGCTCAGCACACAGTATCACACAGGAGAGGATTAGATACACAGCTCAGCAGACAGTATCACACAGGAGAGGATTAGATACACAGCTCAGCACACAGTATCACACAGGATAGGATTAGATACACAGCTCAGCACACAGTATCACACAGGAGAGGATTAGATACACAGCTCAGCACACAGTATCACACAGGAGAGGATTAGATACACAGCTCAGCAGACAGTATCACACAGGAGAGGATTAGATACACAGCTCAGCAGACAGTATCACACAAGAGAGGATTAGATACACTGCTCAGCAGACAGTATCACACAGCAGAGGATTAGATACACTGCTCAGCAGACAGTATCACACAGGAGAGGATTAGATACACACCTCAGCAGACAGTATCACACAGGAGAGGCTTAGATACACAGCTCAGCAGACAGTATCACACAGGAGAGGATTAGATACACAGCCCAGCAGACAGTATCACACAGGATAGGATTACATACACAGCGCAGCACACAGTATCACACAGGAGAGGATTAGATACACAGCCCAGCAGACAGTATCACACAGGAGAGGATTAGATACACTGCTCAGCAGACAGTATCACACAGGAGAGGATTAGATACACAGCCCAACAGACAGTATCACACAGGAGAGGATTAGATACACAGCTCAGCAAACAGTATCACACAGGAGAGGATTAGATACACAGCTCAGCACACAGTATTACACAGGAGAGGATTAGATACACAGCTCAGCAGACTGTATCACACAGGCTAGGATTAGATACACAGCTCAGCAGACAGTATCACAGAGGAGAGGATTAGATACACAGCTCAGCAGACAGTATCACACAGGACAGGATTAGATACACAGCTCAGCAGACAGTATTACATAGGAGAGGATTAGATACACAGCTCAGCACACAGTATCACACAGGAGAGGATTAGATACACAGCTCAGCAGACAGTATCACACAGGAGAGGATTAGATACACAGCTCAGCACACAGTATCACACAGGATAGGATTAGATACACAGCTCAGCACACAGTATCACACAGGAGAGGATTAGATACACAGCTCAGCACACAGTATCACACAGGAGAGGATTAGATACACAGCTCAGCAGACAGTATCACACAGGAGAGGATTAGATACACAGCTCAGCAGACAGTATCACACAAGAGAGGATTAGATACACTGCTCAGCAGACAGTATCACACAGCAGAGGATTAGATACACTGCTCAGCAGACAGTATCACACAGGAGAGGATTAGATACACACCTCAGCAGACAGTATCACACAGGAGAGGCTTAGATACACAGCTCAGCAGACAGTATCACACAGGAGAGGATTAGATACACAGCCCAGCAGACAGTATCACACAGGATAGGATTACATACACAGCGCAGCACACAGTATCACACAGGAGAGGATTAGATACACAGCCCAGCAGACAGTATCACACAGGAGAGGATTAGATACACTGCTCAGCAGACAGTATCACACAGGAGAGGATTAGATACACAGCCCAACAGACAGTATCACACAGGAGAGGATTAGATACACAGCTCAGCAAACAGTATCACACAGGAGAGGATTAGATACACAGCTCAGCACACAGTATTACACAGGAGAGGATTAGATACACAGCTCAGCAAACAGTATCACACATGAGAGGATTAGATACACAGCTCAGCACACAGTATCACACAGGAGAGGATTAGATACACAGCTCAGCAAACAGTATCACACAGGAGAGGATTAGATACACAGCTCAGCAGACAGCATCACACAGGAGAGGATTAGATACACTGCTCAGCAGACAGTATCACACAGGAGGATTAGATACACAGCTCAGCAGACCGTATCACACAGGAGAGGATTAGATACACAGCTCAGCAGACAGTATCACACAGGAGAGGATTAGATACACAGCTCAGCAGACAGTAACACAGGAGAGGATTAGATACACAGCTCAGCAGACAGTATCACACAGGAGAGGATTAGATACACTGCTCAGCAGACAGTGTCACACAGGAGAGGATTAGATACACTGCTCAGCAGACAGTATCACACAGGAGAGGATTAGATACACAGCTCAGCAGACAGTATCACACAGGAGAGGATTAGATACACTGCTCAGCAGACAGTGTCACACAGGAGAGGATTAGATACACTGCTCAGCAGACAGTATCACACAGGAGAGGATTAGATACACAGCTCAGCAGACAGTATTACACAGGAGAGGATTAGATATACAGCTCAGCAGACAGTATCACACAGGAGAGAATTAGATACACAGCTCAGCACACAGTATCACACAGGAGAGGATTAGATACACTGCTCAGCAGACAGTATCACACAGGAGAGGATTAGATACACAGCTCAGCAGACAGTATTACACAGGAGAGGATTAGATACACAGCTCAGCAGACAGCATTACACAGGAGAGGATTAGATATACAGCTCAGCAGACAGTATCACACAGGAGAGGATTAGATACACAGCTCAGCACACAGTATCACACAGGAGAGGATTAGATACACTGCTCAGCAGACAGAATCACACAGGAGAGGATTAGATACACAGCTCAGCAGACAGTATTACACAGGAGAGGATTAGATACACAGCTCAGCAGACAGTATCACACAGGACAGGATTAGATACAGAGCTCAGCAGACAGTATCACACAGGACAGGATTAGATACACAGCTCAGCAGACAGTATTACACAGGAGAGGATTAGATACACAGCTCAGCAGACAGTATCACACAGGACAGGATTAGATACAGAGCTCAGCAGACAGTATCACACAGGACAGGATTGGATACAGAGCTCAGCAGACAGTATCACACAGGACAGGATTAGATACAGAGCTCAGCAGACAGTATCACACAGGACAGGATTAGATGCACAGCTCAGCACACAGTATCACACAGGAGAGGATTAGATACACAGCTCAGCAGACAGTATCACACAGGAGAGGATTAGATACACAGCTCAGCAGACAGTATCACACAGGAGAGGATTAGATACACAGCTCAGCAGACAGTATCACACAGGAGAGGATTAGATACACAGCTCAGCAGACTGTATCACACAGGCTAGGATTAGATACACAGCTCAGCAGACAGTATCACACAGGAGAGAATTAGATGCACAGCTCAGCAGACAGTATCACACAGGACAGGATTAGATACACAGCTCAGCAGACAGTATTACACAGGAGAGGATTAGATACACAGCTCAGCAGACAGTATCACACAGGAGTGGATTAGATACACTGCTCAGCAGACAGTATCACACAGGAGAGGATTAGATACACAGCTCAGCAGGCAGCATCACACAGGAGAGGATTAGATACACTGCTCAGCAGGCAGCATCACACAGGAGAGGATTAGATACACTGCTCAGCACACAGGAGAGGATTAGATACACTGCTCAGCAGACAGTATCACACAGGAGAGGATTAGATACACAGCTCAGCAGACAGTATCACACAGGAGAGGATTAGATACACAGCTCAGCAGACAGTATCACACAGGAGAGGATTAGATACACTGCTCAGCACACAGGAGAGGATTAGATACACTGCTCAGCAGACAGTATCACACAGGAGAGGATTAGATACACTGCTCAGCAGACAGTATCACACAGGAGAGGATTAGATACACAGCTCAGCAGGCAGCATCACACAGGAGAGGATTAGATACACTGCTCAGCAGGCAGCATCACACAGGAGAGGATTAGATACACTGCTCAGCACACAGGAGAGGATTAGATACACTGCTCAGCAGACAGTATCACACAGGAGAGGATTAGATACACAGCTCAGCACACAGTATCACACAGGAGAGGATTAGATACACAGCTCAGCAGACAGTATCACACAGGAGAGGATTAGATACACAGCTCAGCAGGCAGCATCACACAGGAGAGGATTAGATACACAGCTCAGCAGGCAGCATCACACAGGAGAGGATTAGATACACTGCTCAGCAGGCAGCATCACACAGGAGAGGATTAGATACACTGCTCATCACAGGAGAGGATTAGATACACTGCTCAGCAGACAGTATCACACAGGAGAGGATTAGATACACAGCTCAGCACACAGTATCACACAGGAGAGGATTAGATACACAGCTCAGCAGACAGTATCACACAGGAGAGGATTAGATACACAGCTCAGCAGGCAGCATCACACAGGAGAGGATTAGATACACTGCTCAGCAGACAGTATCACACAGGAGAGGATTAGATACACTGCTCAGCAGACAGTATCACACAGGAGAGGATTAGATACACAGCTCAGCAGACAGTATCACACAGGAGAGGATTAGATACACAGCTCAGCAGACAGTATTACACAGGAGAGGATTAGATACACAGCTCAGCAGACAGTATTACACAGGACAGGATTAGATACAGAGCTCAGCAGACAGTATCACACAGGACAGGATTAGATACAGAGCTCAGCAGACAGTATCACACAGGACAGGATTAGATACAGAGCTCAGCAGACAGTATCACACAGGACAGGATTAGATGCACAGCTCAGCACACAGTATCACACAGGAGAGGATTAGATACACAGCTCAGCAGACAGTATCACACAGGAGAGGATTAGATACACAGCTCAGCAGACAGTATCACACAGGAGAGGATTAGATACACAGCTCAGCAGACAGTATCACACAGGAGAGGATTAGATACACAGCTCAGCAGACTATCACACAGGCTAGGATTAGATACACAGCTCAGCAGACAGTATCACACAGGAGAGGATTAGATACACGGCTCAGCAGACAGTATCACACAGGACAGGATTAGATACACAGCTCAGCAGACAGTATTACACAGGAGAGGATTAGATACACAGCTCAGCAGACAGTATCACACAGGAGTGGATTAGATACACAGCTCAGCAGACAGTATCACACAGGACAGGATTAGATACACAGCTCAGCAGACAGTATCACACAGGAGAGGATTAGATACACTGCTCAGCAGACAGTATCACACAGGAGAGGATTAGATACACTGCTCAGCAGACAGTATCACACAGGAGAGGATTAGATACACAGCTCAGCAGGCAGCATCACACAGGAGAGGATTAGATACACAGCTCAGCAGGCAGCATCACACAGGAGAGGATTAGATACACTGCTCAGCAGACAGTATCACACAGGAGAGGATTAGATACACTGCTCAGCAGACAGTATCACACAGGAGAGGATTAGATACACAGCTCAGCAGACAGTATCACACAGGAGAGGATTAGACACAGCTCAGCAGACAGTATCACACAGGAGAGGATTAGATACACAGCCCAGCAGACAGTATCACACAGGAGAGGATGAGATACACAGCTCAGAAGACTATATCACACAGGAGAGGATTAGATACACAGCTCAGCAGACTATCACACAGGCTAGGATTAGATACACAGCTCAGCAGACAGTATCACACAGGAGAGGATTAGATACACGGCTCAGCAGACAGTATCACACAGGACAGGATTAGATACACAGCTCAGCAGACAGTATTACACAGGAGAGGATTAGATACACAGCTCAGCAGACAGTATCACACAGGAGTGGATTAGATACACAGCTCAGCAGACAGTATCACACAGGACAGGATTAGATACACAGCTCAGCAGACAGTATCACACAGGAGAGGATTAGATACACTTCTCAGCAGACAGTATCACACAGGAGAGGATTAGATACACTGCTCAGCAGACAGTATCACACAGGAGAGGATTAGATACACAGCTCAGCAGGCAGCATCACACAGGAGAGGATTAGATACACTGCTCAGCAGACAGTATTACACAGGAGAGGATTAGATACACAGTTCAGCAGACAGTATCACACAGGAGAGGATTAGACACAGCTCAGCAGACAGTATCACACAGGAGAGGATTAGATACACAGCCCAGCAGACAGTATCACACAGGAGAGGATTAGATACACAGCTCAGAAGACTATATCACACAGGAGAGGATTAGATACACAGCTGATACATGTATTTGTACATCAGTTTTCACGCTTCTTCTCAGGTTCCTCCACCACAAACATGGCGCCTTCTGTGGATGAGACTCTGGAGGACGTGAATCAGCGTCTGGATCGGCTGATCCTGAGAGTGATGGACGACCTGGAAGATCTGAAGGAGAAGAGACAATGTCTGAACGGTGTCATAGAGGAGGTGAGTGATGAGCGCTCGTCTCATACACGGATATACAGCTACACCGGTGGTGTTATATCTCATTTCCCAGTGTCTGACGGTATTATACATGATATCTCAGTGTCTGGCGGTATTATGTGTATATGTGGCAGTATTATACATGATATCTCAGTGTCTGGCGATATTATTTGAATATCTGGCAGTATTATGCGTTATATCTCAGTGTCTGGCGGTATTATGCGTTATATCTCAGTGTCTGGCGGTATTATACATGATATCTCAGTGTCTGATGGTATTATGTGTATATCTGGCGGTATTATGCGTTATATCTCAGTGTCTGGCGGTATTATGTGTATATGTGGCTTTATTATACATGATATCTCAGTGTCTGATGGTATTATGTGTATATCTGGCGGTATTATACATGATATCTCAGTGTCTGGTGGCATTATGTGTATATCTGGCGGTATTATACATGATATCTCAGTGTCTGGTGGTATGTGTATATATGGCGGTATTATACATGATATCACAGTGTCTGGTGGTATTATGTGTATATCTGGCGGTATTATACATGATATCTCAGTGTCTGATGGTATTATGTGTATATCTGGCGGTATTATGCGTTATATCTCAGTGTCTGGCGGTATTATGTGTATATGTGGCTTTATTATACATGATATCTCAGTGTCTGATGGTATTATGTGTATATCTGGCGGTATTATACATGATATCTCAGTGTCTGGTGGCATTATGTGTATATCTGGCGGTATTATACATGATATCTCAGTGTCTGGTGGTATGTGTATATATGGCGGTATTATACATGATATCACAGTGTCTGGTGGTATTATGTGTATATCTGGCGGTATTATACATGATATCTCAGTGTGTGGTGGTATTATGTGTATATATGGCGGTATTATACATGATATCTCAGTGTCTGATGGTATTATGTGTATATCTGGCGGTATTATACATGATATCTCAGTGTCTGGTGGCATTATGTGTATATCTGGCGGTATTATACATGATATCTCAGTGTCTGGTGGTATGTGTATATCTGGCGGTATTATACATGACATCACAGTGTCTGGTGGTATTATGTGTATATCTGGCGGTATTATACATGATATCTCAGTGTGTGGTGGTATTATGTGTATATGTGGCGGTATTATACATGATATCTCAGTGTCTGGTGGTATTATGTGTATATCTGGCGGTATTATACATGATATCTCAGTGTCTGGTGGTATTATGTGTATATCTGGCGGTATTATACATGATATCTCAGTATCTGGTGGTATTATGTGTATATGTGGCGGTATTATACATGATATTTCAGTGTCTGGTGGTATTATGTGTATATCTGGCGGTATTATACATGATATCTCAGTATCTGGTGGTATGTCTTTATGTGGCGGTATTATACATGATATCTCAGTGTCTGGTGGTATTATGTGTATATGTGGCGGTATTATACATGATATCTCAGTGTCTGGTGCTATTATGTGTATATGTGGCGGTATTATACATGATATCTCAGTGTCTGGTGCTATTATGTGTATATGTGGCGGTATTATACATAATATCTCAGTGTCTGATGGTATTATGTGTATATCTGGCGGTATTATACATGATGTCTCAGTGTCTGGTGGCATTATGTGTATATGTGGCGGTGTTATACATGATATCTCAGTGTCTGGTGGTATTATGTGTATATGTGGCGGTATTATACATGATATCTCAGTGTCTGGTGGTATGTGTATATGTGGCGGTATTATACATGATATCACAGTGTCTGGTATTATGTGTATATCTGGCGGTATTATACATGATATCTCAGTGTCTGGTGGTATTGTGTATATATGGCGGTATTATACATGATATCTTAGTGTCTGGTGGTATTATGTGTATATCTGGCGGTATTATACATGATATCTCAGTGTCTGGTAGTATTATGTGTATATCTGGCGGTATTATACATGATATCTCAGTGTGTGGTGGTATTATGTGTATATATGGCGGTATTATACATGATATCTCAGTGTGTGGTGGTATTATGTGTATATATGGCGGTATTATACATGATATCTCAGTGTCTGATGGTATTATGTGTATATCTGGCGGTATTATACATGATATCTCAGTGTCTGGTGGCATTATGTGTATATCTGGCGGTATTATACATGATATCTCAGTGTCTGGTGGTATGTGTATATCTGGCGGTATTATACATGACATCACAGTGTCTGGTGGTATTATGTGTATATCTGGCGGTATTATACATGATATCTCAGTGTGTGGTGGTATTATGTGTATATGTGGCGGTATTATACATGATATCTCAGTGTCTGGTGGTATTATGTGTATATCTGGCGGTATTATACATGATATCTCAGTGTCTGGTGGTATTATGTGTATATCTGGCGGTATTATACATGATATCTCAGTATCTGGTGGTATTATGTGTATATGTGGCGGTATTATACATGATATTTCAGTGTCTGGTGGTATTATGTGTATATCTGGCGGTATTATACATGATATCTCAGTATCTGGTGGTATGTCTTTATGTGGCGGTATTATACATGATATCTCAGTGTCTGGTGGTATTATGTGTATATGTGGCGGTATTATACATAATATCTCAGTGTCTGGTGCTATTATGTGTATATGTGGCGGTATTATACATGATATCTCAGTGTCTGGTGCTATTATGTGTATATGTGGCGGTATTATACATGATATCTCAGTGTCTGATGGTATTATGTGTATATCTGGCGGTATTATACATGATGTCTCAGTGTCTGGTGGCATTATGTGTATATGTGGCGGTGTTATACATGATATCTCAGTGTCTGGTGGTATTATGTGTATATGTGGCGGTATTATACATGATATCTCAGTGTCTGGTGGTATGTGTATATGTGGCGGTATTATACATGATATCACAGTGTCTGGTATTATGTGTATATCTGGCGGTATTATACATGATATCTCAGTGTCTGGTGGTATTGTGTATATATGGCGGTATTATACATGATATCTTAGTGTCTGGTGGTATTATGTGTATATCTGGCGGTATTATACATGATATCTCAGTGTCTGGTATTATGTGTATATCTGGCGGTATTATACATGATATCTCAGTGTCTGGTATTATGTGTATATCTGGCGGTATTATACATGATATCTCAGTGTCTGGTATTATGTGTATATCTCGCGGTATTATACATGATATCTCAGTGTCTGGTGGTATTTTGTGTATATGTGGCGGTATTATACATGATATCACAGTGTCTGGTGCTATTATGTGTATATCTCGTGGTATTATACATGATATCTCAGTGTCTGGCGGTATTATGTGTATTTCTGGTGGTATTCTACATGATATCTCAGGGTCTGGCGGTATTATGTGTATATCTAGAAGTATTATATATAACATCTCACTGTCTGGTTGGATCATATCTCAGTGTCTGGCTGTGTTATGTGTATACAGTTAGGTCCTGAAATCTTTGGCCAGTGACACAATTTTGGCGAGTTGGGCTCTGCATGCCACCACATTGGATTTGAAATGAAACCTCTACAACAGAATTCAAGTGCAGATTGTAACGTTTAATTTGAAGGTTTGAACAAAAATATCTGATAGAAATTGTAGGAATTGTCACATTTCTTTACAAACACTGCACATTTTAGGAGGTCAAAAGTAATTGGACAAATAAACCAAACCCAAACAAAATATTTTTATTTTCAATATTTTGTTGCGAATCCTTTGGAGGCAATCACTGCCTTAAGTCTGGAACCCATGGACATCACCAAACGCTGGGTTTCCTCCTTCTTAATGCTTTGCCAGGCCTTTACAGCCGCAGCCTTCAGGTCTTGCTTGTTTGTGGGTCTTTCCGTCTTAAGTCTGGATTTGAGCAAGTGAAATGCATGCTCAATTGGGTTAAGATCTGGTGATTGACTTGGCCATTGCAGAATGTTCCACTTTTTTGCACTCATGAACTCCTGGGTAGCTTTGGCTGTATGCTTGGGGTCATTGTCCATCTGTACTATGAAGCGCCATCCGATCAACTTTGCGGCATTTGGCTGAATCTGGGCTGAAAGTATATCCCGGTACACTTCAGAATTCATCCGGCTACTCTTGTCTGCTGTTATGTCATCAATAAACACAAGTGACCCAGTGCCATTGAAAGCCATGCATGCCCATGCCATCACGTTGCCTCCACCATGTTTTACAGAGGATGTGGTGTGCCTTGGATCATGTGCCGTTCCCTTTCTTCTCCAGTCTTTTTTCTTCCCATCATTCTGGTACAGGTTGATCTTGGTCTCATCTGTCCATAGAATACTTTTCCAGAACTGAGCTGGCTTCATGAGGTGTTTTTCAGCAAATGTAACTCTGGCCTGTCTATTTTTGGAATTGATGAATGGTTTGCATCTAGATGTGAACCCTTTGTATTTACTTTCATGGAGTCTTCTCTTTACTGGTGACTTAGAGACAGATACACCTACTTCACTGAGAGTGTTCTGGACTTCAGTTGATGTTGTGAACGGGTTCTTCTTCACCAAAGAAAGTATGCGGCGATCATCCACCACTGTTGTCATCCGTGGATGCCCAGGCCTTTTTGAGTTCCCAAGCTCAGCAGTCAATTCCTTTTTTCTCAGAATGTACCCGACTGTTGATTTTGCTACTCCAAGCATGTCTGCTATCTCTCTGATGGATTTTTTCTTTTTTTTCAGCCTCAGGATGTTCTGCTTCACCTCAATTGAGAGTTCCTTAGACCGCATGTTGTCTGGTCACAGCAACAGCTTCCAAATGCAAAACCACACACCTGTAATCAACCCCAGACCTTTTAACTACTTCATTGATAACAGGTTAACGAGGGAGACGCCTTCAGAGTTAATTGCAGCCCTTAGAGTCCCTTGTCCAATTACTTTTGGTCCCTTGAAAAAGAGGAGGCTATGCATTACAGAGCTATGATTCCTAAACTCTTTCTCCGATTTGGATGTGAAAACTGTCATATTGCAGCTGGGAGTGTGCACTTTCAGCCGGTATTATATATAGAATTGTATTTCTGAACATGTTTTTGAAAACAGCTAAAATAACAAAACTTGTGTCACTGTCCAAATATTTCTGGACCTAACTGTATGTGGTAGTATTATACATATCTGTGTGTGACGGTATTATATGTATATCTGGCGGTATTATTACAGATATAATCGGTATTCTATGCCCTGTGTCGTTCTCAGGGATGGCTCTGCCTTTCTCAGTCGCGGTATTCTATGGGGAACAAGTCCGTGTCCTCGCTGCAGTATACGCCAGAGATGACGCCTTCCTCGTTTGTCCAGGACAGGTGAGGGCGGTATTTTATTTCTTCCATATATCCTTTATTTTTCTGTATTTTCTGCTCTGTATGGTCACAGCAGAAATATCCCACCATGAAATCATGCGGTCACACTGACACTGGTTCATGAAGCTGATGAAGCGGGTGGTCTGCGGGGTCCGCAGCGTCCTGCACCTGTGTGTAGGGATAACTATGGCCATATAGCATTGCTCCTCATCTGTAGCACCGCAGCCTCGGACGTCTGTATCATCAACCATTGTGTGACTACAGCTCCCAGCATGTCCTGACAATCATACACAGCCGCAGTGATTCCGCCATCTTTCTCCTGTCTGTGCAGTGCTGCGGACGATGGGGGGACCACATTCACTGCAGAACGCGTTCAGCCGGAGACGCAGGACAAAGTGACGGAGCGGAAGCTCCCGGAGGTGGAGGATATTGGGGCCGCAGATCACGGTGAGTCCATATGTGGAGGAGGACCCATCTTAGGAGGCTGCAGTGACCTCTGGGAGTTTGCTCCTGGGTAGGAGGAGTGGGGGGTCACACACAATGGAGGTATTAGTGTAGCATGTGTCCTCCTCTACAAAATGCTACACTAATACCCTAGTGGGACACCATTTTGTAGAGGTGGACACATGCTACACTAATACCCTAGTCGGACACCATTTTGTAGAGGTGGACACATGTTATACTAATACCCTAGTCGGACACCATTTTGTAGAGGTGGACGCATGTTATACTAATACCCTAGTCGGACACCATTTTGTAGAGGTGGACACATGCTACACTAATACCCTAGTCGGACACCATTTTGTAGAGGTGGACGCATGTTATACTAATACCCTAGTCGGACACCATTTTGTAGAGGTGGACACATGCTAAACTAATACCCTAGTCGGACACCATTTTGTAGAGGTGGACACATGCTACATTAATACCCTAGTCGGACACCATTTTGTAGAGGTGGACACATGCTATACTAATACCCTAGTCGGACACCATTTTGTAGAGGTGGACACATGCTACATTAATACCCTAGTCGGACACCATTTTGTAGAGGTGGACACATGCTACACTAATACCCTAGTCGGACACCATTTTGTAGAGGTGGACACATGCTACACTAATACCCTATTCGGACACCATTTTGTAGAGGTGGACACATGCTACACTAATACCCTAGTCGGACGCCATTTTGTAGAGGTGGACACATGCTACACTAATACCCTAGTCGGACACCATTTTGTAGAGGTGGACACATGCTACACTAATACCCTATTCGGACACCATTTTGTAGAGGTGGACACATGCTACACTAATACCCTAGTCAGACACCATTTTGTAGAGGTGGACACATGCTACACTAATACCCTAGTCGGACACCATTTTGTAGAGGTGGACACATGCTACACTAATACCCTAGTCGGACACCATTTTGTAGAGGTGGAGACATGCTACACTAATACCCTAGTCGGACACTATTTTGTAGAGGTGGACACATGCTATACTAATACCCTAGTCGGACAACATTTTGTAGAGGTGGACACATGCTATACTAATATCCTAGTCGGACACCATTTTGTAGAGGTGGACGCATGTTATACTAATACCCTAGTCGGACACCATTTTGTAGAGGTGGACGCATGCTACACTAATACCCTAGTCGGACACCATTTTGTAGAGGTGGACACATGCTATACTAATACCCTAGTCGGACACCATTTTGTAGAGGTGGACGCATGTTATACTAATACCCTAGTCGGACACCATTTTGTAGAGGTGGACGCATGCTACACTAATACCCTAGTCGGACACCATTTTGTAGAGGTGGACGCATGCTACACTAATACCCTAGTCGGACACCATTTTGTAGAGGTGGACGCATGTTACACTAATACCCTAGTCGGACACCATTTTGTAGAGGTGGACGCATGCTACACTAATACCCTAGTCGGACACCATTTTGTAGAGGTGGACGCATGCTACACTAATACCCTAGTCGGACACCATTTTGTAGAGGTGGACGCATGTTATACTAATACCCTAGTCGGACACCATTTTGTAGAGGTGGACGCATGCTATACTAATACCCTAGTCGGACACCATTTTGTAGAGGTGGACGCATGCTATACTAATACCCTAGTCGGACACCATTTTGTAGAGGTGGACGCATGCTACACTAATACCCTAGTCGGACACCATTTTGTAGAGGTGGACACATGCTACACTAATACCCTAGTCGGACACCATTTTGTAGAGGTGGACACATGCTACACTAATACCCTAGTCGGACACCATTTTGTAGAGGTGGACACATGCTACACTAATACCCTAGTCGGACACCATTTTGTAGAGGTGGACACATGCTATACTAATACCCTAGTCGGACACCATTTTGTAGAGGTGGACACATGCTACACTAATACCCTAGTCGGACACCATTTTGTAGAGATGGACACATGCTACACTAATATCCTAGTCGGACACCATTTTGTAAAGGTGGACACATGCTACACTAATACCCTAGTCGGACACCATTTTGTAGAGGTGGAGACATGCTACACTAATACCCTAGTCGGACACTATTTTGTAGAGGTGGACACATGCTACACTAATACCCTAGTCGGACACCATTTTGTAGAGGTGGACACATGCTATACTAATATCCTAGTCGGACACCATTTTGTAGAGGTGGACACATGTTATACTAATACCCTAGTCGGACAACATTTTGTAGAGGTGGACGCATGCTACACTAATACCCTAGTCGGACACCATTTTGTAGAGGTGGACACATGCTACACTAATACCCTAGTCGGACACCATTTTGTAGAGGTGGACACATGCTACACTAATACCCTAGTTGGACACCATTTTGTAGAGGTGGACACATGCTACACTAATACCCTAGTCGGACACCATTTTGTAGAGGTGGACACATGATACACTAATACCCTAGTCGGACACCATTTTGTAGAGGTGGAGACATGCTACACTAATACCCTAGTCGGACACTATTTTGTAGAGGTGGACACATGCTATACTAATACCCTAGTCGGACACCATTTTGTAGAGGTGGACACATACTACACTAATACCCTAGTCGGACACCATTTTGTAGAGGTGGACGCATGCTACACTAATACCCTAGTCGGACACCATTTTGTAGAGGTGGACGCATGCTACACTAATACCCTAGTCGGACACCATTTTGTAGAGGTGGACACATGCTACACTAATACCCTAGTCGGACACCATTTTGTAGAGGTGGACACATGCTATACTAATACCCTAGTCGGACACCATTTTGTAGAGGTGGACACATGCTACACTAATACCCTAGTCGGACACCATTTTGTAGAGGTGGACACATGCTATACTAATACCCTAGTTGGACGCCATTTTGTAGAGGTGGACGCATGCTACACTAATACCCTAGTCGGACACCATTTTGTAGAGGTGGACGCATGCTACACTAATACCCTAGTCGGACACCATTTTGTAGAGGTGGACGCATGCTACACTAATACCCTAGTCGGACACCATTTTGTAGAGGTGGACACATGCTATACTAATACCCTAGTCGGACACCATTTTGTAGAGGTGGACACATGTTATACTAATACCCTAGTCGGACACCATTTTGTAGAGGTGGACACATGCTACACTAATACCCTAGTCGGACACCATTTTGTAGAGGTGGACACATGCTACACTAATACCCTAGTCGGACACCATTTTGTAGAGGTGGACACATGCCTCACTAATACCCTAGTCGGACACCATTTTGTAGAGGTGGAGACATGCTACACTAATACCCTAGTCGGACACCATTTTGTAGAGGTGGAGACATGCTATACTAATACCCTAGTTGGACACCATTTTGTAGAGGTGGACACATGCTACACTAATACCCTAGTCGGACACCATTTTGTAGAGGTGGACACATGCTACACTAATACCCTAGTCGGACACCATTTTGTAGAGGTGGACACATGCTACACTAATACCCTAGTCGGACACCATTTTGTAGAGGTGGACACATGCTATACTAATATCCTAGTCGGACACCATTTTGTAGAGGTGGACGCATGTTATACTAATACCCTAGTCGGACACCATTTTGTAGAGGTGGACGCATGCTACACTAATACCCTAGTCGGACACCATTTTGTAGAGGTGGACACATGCTATACTAATACCCTAGTCGGACACCATTTTGTAGAGGTGGACACATGCTATACTAATATCCTAGTCGGACACCATTTTGTAGAGGTGGACGCATGTTATACTAATACCCTAGTCGGACACCATTTTGTAGAGGTGGACGCATGCTACACTAATACCCTAGTCGGACACCATTTTGTAGAGGTGGACACATGCTACACTAATACCCTAGTCAGACACCATTTTGTAGAGGTGGACACATGCTATACTAATATCCTAGTCGGACACCATTTTGTAGAGGTGGACGCATGCTACACTAATACCCTAGTCGGACACCATTTTGTAGAGGTGGACACATGCTACACTAATACCCTAGTCGGACACCATTTTGTAGAGGTGGACACATGCTATACTAATATCCTAGTCGGACACCATTTTGTAGAGGTGGACGCATGTTATACTAATACCCTAGTCGGACACCATTTTGTAGAGGTGGACGCATGCTACACTAATACCCTAGTCGGACACCATTTTGTAGAGGTGGACACATGCTATACTAATACCCTAGTCGGACACCATTTTGTAGAGGTGGACACATGCTATACTAATACCCTAGTCGGACACCATTTTGTAGAGGTGGACACATGCTACACTAATACCCTAGTCGGACACCATTTTGTAGAGGTGGACACATGCTATACTAATACCCTAGTTGGACACCATTTTGTAGAGGTGGACACATGTTATACTAATACCCTAGTCGGACACCATTTTGTAGAGGTGGACACATGCTACACTAATACCCTAGTCGGACACCATTTTGTAGAGGTGGACACATGCTACACTAATACCCTAGTCGGACACCATTTTGTAGAGGTGGAGACATGCTACACTAATACCCTAGTCGGACACTATTTTGTAGAGGTGGACACATGCTACACTAATACCCTAGTCGGACACCATTTTGTAGAGGTGGACACATGCTATACTAATATCCTAGTCGGACACCATTTTGTAGAGGTGGACACATGCTACACTAATACCCTAGTCGGACACCATTTTGTAGAGGTGGACGCATGTTATACTAATACCCTAGTCGGACACCATTTTGTAGAGGTGGACGCATGCTATACTAATACCCTAGTCGGACACCATTTTGTAGAGGTGGACACATGCTACACTAATACCCTAGTCGGACACCATTTTGTAGAGGTGGACACATGCTATACTAATATCCTAGTCGGACACCATTTTGTAGAGGTGGACACATGCTACACTAATACCCTAGTCGGACACCATTTTGTAGAGGTGGACACATGCTATACTAATACCCTAGTCGGACACCATTTTGTAGAGGTGGACACATGCTACACTAATACCCTAGTCGGACTCCATTTTGCATACCTCCCAACCGTCCCGGATTCTGCGGGATTTGCACGATTTATCAGGGCTGTCCCGCACTCCCGCGGCTCACAGCTGATGTCCCGGCTCCTCCCCTCAGTGGAGTGAATAAATTAAATTATCATCCGCTCTGGATTTTCGGGGTGGCCGGGACTCGAACTCGTGGAACTGTGAGTTCATTGTTTCAAAGGCAGCAGCTTTACCACTGACCTACTGCCTCTATTGAAAGCAATAGGAAGATTTTGTTATCTTGACCTCTATACTGCAGGTGAGACACCAGAAGCAGGTTATTCAGCTGCAAAGATGGATGGAGGGATGGATGAATGGAGGGATGAATGGAGGGATGAATGAATGGAGGGATGAATGGAGGGATGGATGAATGGAGGGATGAATGGAGGGATGGATGAATGGAGGGATGAATGGAGGGATAGCGGGAGGGATGGATGGATGATAGAGGGATGAATGGAGGGATAGAAGGAGGGATGAATGGAGGGATAGAGGGATGAATGGAGGGATAGAAGGAGGGATGAATGGAGGGATAGAAGGAGGGATGAATGGAGGGATAGAGGGATGAATGGAGGGATAGAGGGAGGGATGAATGGAGGGATAGAGGCAGGGATGGATGGATGATAGAGGGATGAATGGAGGGATAGAGGGAGGGATGGATGGATGAATAGAGGGAGGGATGGATGGATGAATGGAGGGATAGAGGGATGAATGGAGGGATAGAGGGAGGGATGAATGGAGGGATAGAAGGAGGGATGAATGGAGGGATAAATGGAGGGATGAATGGAGGGATAGAGGGATGAATGGAGGGATAGAGGCAGGGATGGATGGATAATAGAGGGATGAATGGAGGGATAGAGGGAGGGATGGATGGATGAATGGAGAGATGAGTGGAGGGATAAAGGGAGGGATGAATGGAGGGATAGAGGGATCAATGGAGGGATAGAGGGATGAATGGATGGATAGAGGCAGGGATGGATGGATGATAGAGGGATGAATGGAGGGATAGAAGGAGGGATGAATGGAGGGATAGAGGGAGGGATGAATGGAGGAATAGAGGCAGGGATGGATGGATGATAGAGGGATGAATGGAAGGATAGAGGGAGGGATGAATGGAGGAATAGAGGCAGGGATGGATGGATGATAGAGGGATGAATGGAGGGATGAATGGAGGGATAGAGAGAGGGATGGATGGATGATAGAGGGATGAATGGAGGGATAGAAGGAGGGATGAATGGAGGGATGAATGGAGGGATAGAGGGAGGGATGGATGATAGAGGGATGAATGGAGGGATGAATGGAGGGATAGAGGGATGAATGGAGGGATGAATGGAGAGATAGAGGGAGGGATGGATGATAGAGGGATGAATGGAGGGATAGAGGGATGGATGGATGATAGAGGGATGAATGGAGGGATAGAGGGAGGGATGAATGGAGGGATAGAGGGATGAATGGAGGGATAGAGGCAGGGATGGATGGATGATAGAGGGATGAATTGAGGGAGGGATAGAGGGAGGGATGGATGGATGATAGAGGGATGAATGGAGGGATGAATGGAGGGATAGAAGGAGGGATGAATGGAGGGATAGAGGGATGAAAGGAGGGATAGAGGGAGGGATGGATGGATGATAGAGGGATGGATGATAGAGGGATATATAGATACACGACAGATAATAGATAGAGATAGAATCATAGATAGATAGAGGGATAGAATCATAGATAGATAGAATCATAGATAGATAGATAGATAGAGAGATAGAATCATAGATAGATAGATAGATAGATAGAGAGATAGAGGGATAGAGATAGATAGATACTGTATCTCAATGTTGGTGAAAGAGTCAGATTCGTTTGTTCCCATAAAACTACTATAAAGAAATGAGGAAAAAAATACAAATACAATTTATTTTTTTTTTTTTATCTTCACCACCTTGGATTCAAACCAGCAACGTTCAAAACTTGTGTCCAGCAGCCTCCTGGCTTTCCTAGCTGCTCTAGCTGTTGAGCCACTAGGATTGATGATGTCAGAGGGAGGATTTCACATAAATGAACCTACAATGCAGCCTCTTACACAGCAGATTACACAGGACACAGCTACATTGTACAGAGCAGCATCTCTATGTCCTGTATTCTAGAGGGAGAGGAAAAGAGGATTTTTTTTCTTCTAATAAAGTTACTAAAAATAATAAAAAAAAATAGAATAATGTAATTTTATTGTACTTTTTTTTATAAAATAATAAACATCACAAATCAGCAAATAACATGGACATATTTGGTGTCCCTGTAATCGTAATGACCTGAACAACACAGCGATCAGATTATTTATGGGGATCGGTAAATGGCGGGAAAAAAAAGGCGCAATTTATTATTTTTCTTTATTAAAACCCATAAAAAATGTAATAAAAATGGATCACTGAGGCCGTGTTCACACATAGCGTAAATGCTGCATTTTTTCTGCAGGTGTCCGCGCCAAGAGTGCAATAACAATGTTCTCTGATTATTGCGTGTTTGCGGTATTTTTTATACATTGTCCCCCTTATTTGATACATGTTTGTTGCTGATGTGAATCCTGAAGCTTATAAAGAAAGAAACACCAAATGCGCACAGTTCAGCGGCGTCTTTCCACGCACCAGGGGCGGAGATTTCAGGACGTCTCATCCACTTTGCTTGGACAATTAGTCCATATTCACATGTAGTGTAAATGCTGCATTTTTTCCTGCTGTTTCTTTGCACATTTATTCTGCTGTGTTTAATTGTCCAAGGAAAGTGGATGTGATTCCATGAAAAGACGCCGCTGAATTCTGCGGTTTTCGGGGGGGGGGGGGGGTTCTCTGGAGGTTTCTATGTGGAGCTTAAAAAAATGCAGGAAAAAGCTTCTCTGAACATAAAAACAGTTAAAAACGCAGATTCACATCTGAACCAAAAACGCATTAAATAATGGAGAAAAGGCAGAAAAAATGCAGCAAAATGGAAAAAACAGAGAAGATTGTTATTGTGTAGTTTGGTGCAGACAGAAAAAAAAAGAAACAGAATTTATGCAACGTGTGAACACGGATTGATAGGCACAAATAAGCAACATGTCATATAGTGACACAGAAATATAAAAAAATTCTGACTGCTATGAATATGAATGAACAGTCCGGGGCATCTGCTGAATGACCCTTACTGCCAAATGGGTGTGGCTGGGGGGTGTGGCTAGGGGCGTGGTCAAAATTTTGTTCACACATTCAGTATTTGGGCAGTTTTTTACTTCAGTATTTGTAGCCAAAACCAGGGAGTGGGACAGTAGTAGAAACTGGTCACCATTTCTATGTTTTTCACCCTCTCCTGGTTTTGGCTACAAATACTGAGGTAAAAATCTCACCAAATACAGAACGTGTGAACATGGCCTAATAAATCAGGGCGTCATCCACATTTATTCTGCAGCCAGACAGCGGACCCCAAACATCCAGCCAATGTCTTGTCCGGTCTTGTGGTGAAATGGGTGTCCTGTCGGGATGTGACCGCATGTATGCACATCACATACTCGCAGTCATGCTCTTGTACCGCCCCCGTGTAAGCAGCAGAGCTGCTCGGATCCGCGGTGGCTCGAGGGACGTCTGGACCCAGGGGTCTCGCGGCCACTCGAATGAAGGGGGGGATTTACAGGGGGTATGGTATATTGAGAGTTCGTGACGCCACCCGTGGTGTGTGGTAAGATGGAGTACCACCGTTTCGGCTGGAGTACCCGGTGGTGATGGAGTGGGCAGCCAGGTGTTTAACCCCTCCACAGGTAGGGGGGTTCCCGGGACTCGGTGGTGATGACAGGGAGGTGCCGTTGGGGAGGTAAGGGTCACTTGCGTACTCACTCAGTCCAATAACGCTGACACCGACAACTGTAGTAAACCAAAGTTCTGGACACCGCTGCCGCTGAGGGGGAGCACGCCTGGGTCCCATTTCTGTTGGTGTTGTCTGTTGATCTGTGACCTTTTCCCGTAGCATCTTGTTTCTTTCTGGTTGGTCCCCGTAGCCTAAAACTAGTCGGGTCCCGCTCCCCAGTGTGGCTAACTGAGGGAGCTTGCTGTCAGGGTTCACGCTTGGGATTTCTTGGGCCGTATTTGTGGAAAGTCCTATCCCCCTCGTTGCTCTAGTACCCTGATTTTGGAGCGGGTGGAGAACGGATCTTGAAGGCTCCGTTCTCGTCGGGCGAATTGTAAGGTTGCCTGAAGCTACTCCCTGACCTAGGGTCCACGTACCCCGTCGTGCCCTGGTCCCAGCCAGGTGATGGTACAAGGCCGCCGGCTGTCCACCACGACAATGCCGTGCCCGTTGTCACGATCCCCTGCGACCGGGGGTCCAGCTCCTACCAGGCCCAGACCAACGTCTGCCACCTAGGCATAACAAGGAGCCCAGCTCCTGACCTCCTCTCACTTTCACCTCCAACACTACACTCTCCCTTCCTCTGACTGTCTCCTGACCTCCCCTTAACCAGCCCCCCAAGTGGGCGACCCTATTCCACTCAGGCCGTCCACTGGTGTGTCTGGTGGGTGTGGTGCAGAGTGTTCCTAAGATTTTGATTAGCTGGTTTTGGCAACACCATTTGTTAGGGACCCGTAACGAAGGAGGAGGTGGATATTGCACAGAAGGGCAGATTGCACAATACCCTGTGACCACCTGATAGGCCAGGGCGTCACACTCTCGCCAGTAGAGAATCCCTGACAGTGTGCGGTGTGCACACTGTCAAGATCCAGAAGTCTGCAGTCACCTAGAGCAACTGCAGACTTTTACCACAAGACTAGACAACCCCTTTAAGAAATATCTTCAGTGTAATGAAGCCTGAGGAGTCCTGGAGGTGATGATACGACCACCACAAAGCGCTGATCTCACATCATCACATCTGTCTGACAGAAGGATCCACACAAGACTCGTATACAGAAGATCAGGGGTTAGGCCTCCAAGATGTTTGGGGAAACCTCCTGCCAAATGGAAAAAGTGTGCGCATGACCCAGAAGAAAGTGATGAAGAAAATGGCGGCTCTGAATATATGTATATGGGATTTACAGTTCTCTTTAGTTCATTCATTTTACATATTGTTAATTGCTAAAAATAAACAATTCTTATCACTTCTGCAGGATTTCTTCCATATCTGCCTAAACCTTTAGCACTGCCCTGGAGGAGGAGGAGAGAGGAAGAAAAGAGGAGGAGGAGAGAGGAAGAAAAGAGGAGGAGGAGGAGGAGGAGGAGAGAGGAAGAAAAGAGGAGGAGGAGGACCGAGGAAGAAAAGAGGAGGAGGAGGAGGAGGAGAGAGGAAGAAAAGAGGAGGAGGAGGAGGAGAGAGGAAGAAAAGAGGAGGAGGAGGAGAGAGGGAGAAAAGAAGAGGAGGAGGAGGAGGAGAGAGGAAGAAAAGAGGAGGAGGAGAGAGGAAGAAAAGAGGAGGAGAATGGAAGAAAAGAGGAGGAGGAGAGAGGAAGAAAAGAGGAGGAGGAGGAGGAGGAGGAGGAGGAGGAGAGAGGAAGAAAAGAGGAGGAGGAGGAGGACCGAGGAAGAAAAGAGGAAGAAAAGAGGAGGAGAGAGGAAGAAAAGAGGAGGAGGAGGAGGAGAGAGGAAGAAAAGAGGAGGAGGACCGAGGAAGAAAAGAGGAGGAGGAGGAGGAGAGAGGAAGAAAAGAGGAGGAGGAGGAGGAGAGAGGAAGAAAAGAGGAGGAGGAGGAGAGAGGGAGAAAAGAGGAGAAGGAGGAGGAGGAGAGAGGAAGAAAAGAGGAGGAGGAGGAGCAGGAGAGAGGAAGAAAAGAGGAGGAGGAGGAGGAGAGAGGAAGAAAAGAGGAGGAGGAGAAGGAGGAGAGAGGAAGAAAAGAGGAGGAGGAGAAGGAGGAGAGAGGAAGAAAAGAGGAGGAGAGAGGAAGAAAAGAGGAGGAGGAGGAGGAGAGAGGAAGAAAAGAGGAGGAGGAGGAGAGAGGAAGAAAAGAGGAGGAGGAGGAGGAGAGAGGAAGAAAAGAGGAGGAGGAGGAGGAAAGAGGAAGAAAAGAGGAGGAGGAGGAGGAAAGAGGAAGAAAAGAGGAGGAGGAGGAGAGAGGGAGAAAAGAGGAGAAGGAGGAGGAGGAGAGAGGAAGAAAAGAGGAGGAGGAGGAGCAGGAGAGAGGAAGAAAAGAGGAGGAGGAGGAGAGAGGAAGAAAAGAGGAGGAGGAGAAGGAGGAGAGAGGAAGAAAAGAGGAGGAGGAGAAGGAGGAGAGAGGAAGAAAAGAGGAGGAGAGAGGAAGAAAAGAGGAGGAGGAGGAGAGAGGAAGAAAAGAGGAGGAGGAGGAGAGAGGAAGAAAAGAGGAGGAGGAGGAGGAGAGAGGAAGAAAAGAGGAGGAGGAGGAGGAAAGAGGAAGAAAAGAGGAGGAGGAGAGAGGAAGAAAAGAGGAAGAGGAGAGAGGAAGAAAAGAGGAGGAGGAGGAAAGAGGAAAAAAAGAGGAGGAGGAGAGAGGAAGAAAAGAGGAGGAGGAGAGAGGAAGAAAAGAGGAGGAGGAGGAGAGAGGAAGAAAAGAAGAGGAGGAGGAGGAGGAGAGGAAGAAAAGAAGAGGAGGAGGAGGAGGAGAGAGGAAGAAAAGAGGAGGAGAGAGGAAGAAAAGAGGAGGAGGAGGAGGAGGCAGAGAGGAAGAAAAGAGGAGGAGGAGAGAGGAAGAAAAGAGGAGGAGGAGGAGGAAAAGAGGAGGAGGAGGAGGAGGAGAGAGGAAGAAGAGAGGAAGAAAAGAGGAGGAGGAGGAGGAGGAGGAGAGAGGAAGAAAAGAGGAGGAGGAGAGAGGAGAAAAGAGGAGGAGGAGGAGAGAGGAAGAAAAGAGGAGGAGGAGAGAGGAAGAAAAGAGGAGGAGGAGGAGGAGAGAGGAAGAAAAGAGGAGGAGGAGGAGGAGGAGAGAGGAAGAAAGAGGAGGAGGAGGAGGAGAGAGGAAGAAAAGAGGAGGAGGGAGGAGAGCGGAAGAAAAGAGGATGAGGAGGAGAGAGGAAGAAAGAGGAGGAGGAGGAGAGAGGAAGAAAAGAAGAGGAGGAGGAGAGAGGAAGAAAAGAGGAGGAGGAGAGAGGAAGAAAAGAGGAGGAGGAGGAGGAGAGAGGAAGAAAAGAGGAGGAGGAGAGAGGAAGAAAAGAGGAGGAGAATGGAAGAAAAGAGGAGGAGGAGAGAGGAAGAAAAGAGGAGGAGGAGAGAGGAAAAGAGGAGGAGGAGGAGAGAGGAAAAGAGGAGGAGGAAAGCAGGGAGGAGAGGGGAGCGGAGAGGAGGAGCGGAGAGGAGGAGAGGAGAGGAGGAGAGGGGAGCGGAGAGAGAGAGACTGATCACGCCAGGCTGGTTTTCGGCCAAACAGGATCCTGTCTATCAGTATAGCACCGTTCACATGCGTTTGCTGTATAGTCAGGATCCAGTGATTTTGCAGTATTTGGACGCAGCTCAAAAACACTACAAGGAGCGTTTTTGAAAAAAGTTAAAAAAACTGCAAGTCGCTGGATCCTCATTATAACGCACGGAAACGGAAGTGAACGCATGTTGTCGCAAGTCCATTGCAAATGCATTGAAATGAAAACGCATTTGCACTGGATCCGTTTTTGCGTTAAAAACCGTTCAGGACGCATGTTAAAAAAACGTAGTGTGAAAGCCGCTAACAAAAACAAAGCAGACCCCAAAACTATGTATGATTAGATTGTACTCGCTGATCAGATCACAAATACAGTTTGGTACATTGCAGAGCAGGGCGGGGGACCGTGCGTCTCGGGTGACTACTCTGAGGCACGTTCCCGGTGGCTTCTCTGTGCCTCTGATCCTATTGGCTGTTGGGTCGTGTGTCTGTATATGGAGAGATCAGTCAGTCGTGGACTGAGAGAAGCCGTCACGGATCAGCCCCGGTTTGGTCACAG